>NC_134495.1:47491857-47791857 GCF_040206685.1 Ascaphus truei
GAGACATTCAGAAACTTTGGTCTGTACAGCAGGTGTAAGGTCGTGGGTTAAAAAGTAAATTTGTGTGTCGTCAGCATAGAGGTGATAATTAAACCCAAGAGATGTGATTAGATCACCTAGAGAAAGTGTGTACAGAGAAAAGAGAAAAGGTCCCAGGACAGAGACCTGGGGTACCCCCACAGAGAGATCAATAGAGGAGGAGCAGGTGTTAGCAGAAGAGACACTGAAAGTACGATGGAAGAGGTAATAGGAGATCCGGGATAGAGCTTTTTTCCGAATACCAAGAGTATGGAGAATGTGAAGGAGAAGAGGGTGGTCCACAGTGTGAAATGCTGCAGAGAGTTTGGGTAATATGAGCAGCGTGTAATGACCTCTGTCTTTGGCAGCATGGTCCGGATCATGTTATGAGGGATACATCACTCCAGCTATAAGACATCTCACCCATTTGAATGAAACAGGACTTGATTTGGACTCCCAGAGACATATAAGGTCAACATCGTACCAACCAATACCTATTGCCAAAAAGACTGACCCCCTTTTGTCTCTCACTCACAGCATATTTGACCATCCAGGTTTACTGAGGAACAAGAGAGATTTCAAACATTTGAGCAAAACTGAAAGTTTCTTTTCCGCTTTGTTCACAGCTTACGGTTTTATGTGTACTGTTGACCAAATAAGAGACCTTGCCAATCTGCTGGAAAAAATCAGCAATGACATGGCAGACGCTTTGGGACAACTAACCACGTAAATGTCTGCTATACGAACTGTAGCTTTGCAAAATTGAATGATGTTGGACTATATATTGGCAGAAAAGGGGGAACGTGTGCTATCATAGGGAAAGAATGTTGCACCTATATACACAATATTACAGTAATAGTACGATTCATGATCTAGTTCAGCATTTTCGAGATGCAGCATCCCAACTCCATGCAGAAGAAGGATGGACTTTCACCAATTGGTTTTCAAATGTATTTTCGTCCGGGACAATGTGGTTAAAGCAACTTATTGTTTGTGGTTTGGCCATATTGTTCATTATTATTATGTTATATATGTTATTTAGGTTATGATGTTGTACGTGCACTCATCTTCCCCGGTTGAAGTTAACTCACAAGGAACAAATTGTAACATAGAATATCAGTTTAAAAGAAAGTACGAGTCCAGGTTAAGGGAAGAGAGGGAAAAATTTTGAAAAGTTAATGGAAATACTGTACAAGTCTAAATTTTCAGTGAGTCTTCAATCACCTAAAATGTTGGAATTATGGAAGTATAATATTTTCACAGTATTTTCTATGTATACCTATAACCAGACTTTAGTTTTTCCTCAGCTATAAAGAATGTCATGCTTTGTGTTACAATGTATTATGGGTAGCAGGGTAATGGTTCTATGAACTTTCACCTTAGTAAAATGCTGATCTGTTTTTGTTTGTTAGGTGAGGGCCCCTCACTTATCTGTTAAAACCCCTTTGAGTAGTTAGGCGATGCAGGGATGTAGCTGAGGGTTCTGGGAGGATGGACGGGTGGATATGTATGCCATTTATCATATCTTTGCTTTTATTCTGTTTAGTTTGCAAAATATAATTGGTAATTATGTAGAAATAAAACAGAATGCCCGATGAAGGTTTATGGGCGGGTATTGCAAAATTATGTATACACGCCCTTTTCTTTTGGGTATAAAGTAGACTGATTGGGGCATATATGTTAGTGCCTTTGTGTTAAATTAGACAGCAATGTTTTGATTTGTATTAAATTCACACTTGCTAACAGCTGTTGCAATAAATTCTCTAGACAAATTGCTAAAACCAAAAATAAATAAAAGAGTGGGGCTCAGTTTTCCATGAAAATACACATTATTTGAAATTAAATTATTCTATTAATATTAAAAGTTTTAGTTTTTTCCTCACCACCTCTGCACTTTTCTTTACTCTTTTGTCCTTCTCTCTAAATATTTTCAGTTGGTCCCAGAGTTTCTGTTCCATTCTTCCTAAGTGTCCCCTTACATGGTGAGGTCCACCACTTAGCATGTCACAAGCAGAGGCACTGCATCCAGGGCAAGTTTTAATTTGTAGACAGCTCACGGTTTCCACCTTGGGGGGAATTTAAAATGCAACAGCTCTACCGGGACATAAACACTTGCTATATCTTGGTCATTCCAATTAGTTTAACTAGACCCCTGACGAAGGGACGTTGTATCCTCCTTAAACATAGTGATTGTTTTTCTACTCTGCATTAGATCTACTAAACTTTGCGGTTTGCGTTTATTTAGACACCCTTCCTGCCGTGCTGATACTTTGATCAAGAACGAACATGTTGTAATATATAAGAATTGCAATATTTGTAAAAGTGTCCTGTCCACACCATAGAAATGGGGATTAGAACTGCTTGTGCTCAACGGACAAGAGAATATTCTTTAAGGGATCAGTTTCTAAATATAACTCAAAGAACCATCAACACTTACAGTGCCGACTCCACTCAAAAACTGAGGCAGATATAGTACAGGTACTTTATCAAAGTCTACCGGGTATAACTACGGAGGAAAAGGAACCATAACTTAATTTAATTTTTTTTAATGTAAATTGGTTATTTTTTTAATTCGAGAAGTGCTCTTTTTCCATTATGCAACATTGAACGAGTTTTGGGAAAACTAACTTTGACAAGTTGTCCATATTATTTCAATTTACAATCTACATCACTTCTTCTAGACAAATAACTCATATACTGAGCACTATGAGGCACTGACCAATTACCTCAGATTACCAAAATAATTGGTACCATCTTTCATTGGTTTTTCATTGTTTTTTCATTGATTCTTCTAATGTTTTGATTGCATTTTATTTATTGGGATACTTCACAGAACAGATCTCAGAAAATCTGCTGAAGAATGCTACATTTGAAGACCAATTAACTTTTACAAGATAACTACTAATCACCCTGGCAGCTGTTCTGCATGATACAATCTTAAGGATTCCAGTGCAGTATTTGCTAAGCGACTTTCCTGCCATACGTATGGGCAGAAGCTGAGAAAGGAATGCATATACTTATGTAATAGTCCCCGAAGAACAGGGCATTACTGGCCAATAATGCCCCGGCTGAAAGAGTTGAAGGCCCAAGGCGAAGCCGAGGGACTTTAACCCAGCCAGGGCATTATTGGCCAGTAATGCCCTGTTCTGAGGGGATTATTACTATTATAGGCTAAATGTAGGCTTGGCTTTTTCATAAATAATAGACACTTTTGTATAGTTATATAGATTTTTTTAATTAAATATAATGGTAAATAAATTAAAGCACCTCTATATACGCTTACACTACAGCTATCTATATCCACACACTACCGCCCCATCTGTGTACACACACACACACTGCAGCTACACACACCCACTGCAGCTACACACACACTGCAGCTACACACACACTGCAGCCACACACACACGCACCACACACATCCCAGCTACACACACACACACACACATGCACAAACTGCAGCTGCAGCTACATACATATACACTAGACAGACAGAAACTGCAGCCACAAACAAACTACAGACAGGCACTTACTTTGCAGCCACACACTCTCTCTCCCTCCCCAATTCAACTGAATCTGTCAACACTGTTCACAGAGGGAGGGGGAGGAGTCACTTCCTGCTGCTATCTGGCCAATCCACTGACCTGTCTGAGAGCTGTTCCTGCCTCCTGACCAATCTCAGAGCTGTTCTGAAAGCTGATTGGCTGGAAATAAACACATTGAAAATAAACACATTGCAAGCTGCAAAAATTCAGGGCATTACTGAATGAATAATGCCCGATTTTTAACCAATCAGAGAGCAGGGATTTCAATAATGCCCGGAATTTTACAGCTTTAGCCTATAATTACTAATAATTCCTTTATTATTTGAGATGCATATTCTTCTACCACAAAAACTATTAACATGTCTATAAAAGAGGCACAATGGAATTGTTTGAACCGATTATACATACAGTTTTTCCCATTTCATTCGTCCCAAGGCTGTCTTCACCTCCTTGTTTCTCAATGAATAAATTATGGGATTCAACATTGGTGTTACGTGAGTGTAGAAAATGGCAATTGTCTCTTCTACTAAAAAGTCCATTGAGTTTGGCCTCAGATAAATGAAGATAGGAGGTGCTAAGTACATGGATACAGTGATTACATGTGAGGCGCAGGTGGAGAAGGTTTTACGCCTCCCCTCAGAGGTGCTAATCTTCATGATGGCCATCACAATATACACGTAAGACATCAAGATGAAGAGAAAGCATATCAAACCAATGGTCCCAATGTTAGTCAATATCATTGCCTTATTGACTGTAGTGTCTGCACATACCAGCTTCAAAATTGGAATAATGTCACAGAAGAAATAGTCTATCCTATTAGGCCCACAGAAAGGGAGCCGGAAGGTTAATGTGGTATGGATCATGGAGTGCACTGATCCAGTTAAGTAGACACCAGCAACACAATTTGTGCACACCTTCAAGCTCATAAGCTTGGTATAGTGTAAGGGTTGGCATATGGCCAAATAGCGGTCATACGCCATGACGGTGTATAGAAAACACTCTGTGCTGGCAAAGAAGTGGAAGAAATACAATTGAGTGACACATCCATGAAAGGAAATGGTCTTCCCCTCTTCTAGAAAGTCAGCAAGCATTTTTGGCATGGTGACTGTGGACAGCCATATGTCGAGGAAGGAGAGGTTTACGAGGAAGAGATACATGGGTCTGTGGAGGTGAGGGTCCCCTCTCACAGCTAACATCAAGAGAAAGTTCCCCAGCAGGGTGAAGAGATAAATACAGAGGAATATCACAAAGAGAGGGATCTTCATGGCCTCAGAGTGAGGAAGCCCCAACAGAACAAATTGTGTCACTGAGGAGGAATTCACAGGGTCCATATCCTTAATCTAGAGGAAACAGGACATGATTCCATCAGGCATATAAATTATATCTGTCAAGAATATAAAGCTCAGTTCATACAAGCCATAACACTGCCGGGGAAATAATATTTTTCTAAGTTAAATACTAAATATATGCATCTTTGCTGGTGTAGACATGTATCATTTGAAGCTTATTCATCATAATTACGAAGAGTTTTTCTTGTAATATCAACAAATGTACATTTGTATTTCTTTTCCTCACACAATGAATGTTTAATTTAATGAATTCATTTTCACAGCCAAAATTGGCACAAAATTCAATAATTATTTATTTTGGTGTTGCTCTTTTCACAAAAAGAGCTCAAGAAGTCTCCTGTGTCAGTGTAACTCAGCCAGAACTCAGCAATCTACAGGTTTTCATAGTCGTGTTGTCACTAGCAGCATTATAGAAACATTGACACACGTGTTGATAGTTTGTTATACATTTTTGTATTTGATTTCATTTTTAGAAACACGGATGTGTTACCAGTGGATTGTTGCAAACACTTATAACACAAGCTCTTATTTTTCTGTGGCTGGTCATTCAACCAACAGCAAAAGAAAAGCATCTGCTTAAGCAAACAGGAAGCCTGACCTGATACCGGGATCGCAGACAGCTTTCCCGGGGCCCAAGACTCGAGTTTCAGCTCAGTCCCCCCCCCCACCACCATATTGCATATCCCCATCTCTCACCCCTTCCACACCTCTCTCTCTCCTGCCCCCACCTCTTTCCCTCTCCCCCACCTCTCTCTCTCTTCCTCTCCCCACCCACTTTTCTCTCCCACTCTTGTCCTCACCTTTATCTCTTCTGTCCACCTCTCTCTCCCAAACCTCTCTCTCTCTCCCACCCCTCTCTCTCCCACCTGTGTTTCTCCCACAACTCTCTCCTCTCATCCACAACTCTATACCCCTCTATCTCCCTCTCTTGCCCCTTGTATCTCCCTTTTTTGCCCCCACACCTACCTACCTCTCTCTCTCTCTCTCTCTCTCTCTCTCTCTCTCTCTCTCTCTCTCTCTCTCTCTCTCTCTCTCTCTCTCTCTCTCTCTCTCTCTCTCTCTCTCTCTCTCTCTCTCTCTCTCTCTCTCTCTCTCTCGTTTCCCTCCCCTTCTCACCTCTCTCTCTCTCAGAACCCCAACTCTCTTCTGCCCCCACCTTTCTCTTTCCCTCCCATCGCTATCTGTTGACCTACCTCTCACTCCCTCTCTCACCCCCAACTCGATCTTGACCTCTCTCCCCCCACATATCTCACACCCAAATCTACAGGTTCTTATAGTTGTTTGGTCACAAGCAGCATTATAGAAACTTTGACAAAAGTGTTGCTAGTTTGTTATATATTTTCATGTTTTACAGCAGGGGGGCCCAAACTTTTTCCCTGCGCCCCCTTTCGGCGGTCACCTCACACGGCTCCGCCCCTCACCCCGGCTCCGGCGTCAAGATGTCACATTGCCATAGCAACGTGACGTCACATGACCTCGCGGCGTCATTTGACGTTGCAATGGTGACACGTGTGGAGCCAAGGTAAGTACTTAATTTAAGTGCCTTTAGGAAGCACGTGGGACCTCTGTAAACTGTGTGCCCCCCCGCAGGCAGTCTCACGCCCCCCAGTTTGCGCACCACTGTTTTGCAGTATATAGTTTTTAGAAATGTTGATGTGTTGCCAGTGGATTGTTGTCACAAGCTCTGGTTTCTCTGTGACTGAGTATTAAACCAAGAGCAAAAGAAAAAGCAACTGCTTAATCAAACTGGAAGACTCACATGCAACATGGACCACGGACAGCTTTCCTGGGGCCAGGAAGTGAGTTTCCCCCCCTCAGTTTTGGCAGTCTTGTGGGACCCCTCTATCTACCACATCCCAATCGCTCACCCCCACCTCCACCTCTCTCTCTCACCCACACATCTCTTGCACTTCTCTCCTTCTCTCTGTAAGGAACCGGGAGTCACACCGCACTCAGTGTGCTCCCGCCTTACCTCTTCCCCACTCCCCACTCCTGATGGCACTTCGTCGGGTTCCGCGCTTCCTCCCCGCAGCGCTAGACGCAGGCGGCGGGCACCCGGCTCCCTGCAGGGGACACTGGCGGAAGGTCCCACCTCTGGTTTGCGCTCATACACCAGCGGCACGCAGCACACACGTGACACGTGCGCAATGCACTCAAGCTCCCCGTCAACAGGTATGATCATCCTCCTGAGCCTACACCTGTCTCCTGCATCTCTACTCCCGCTGAGGACACACCTCCATTCCACCCTTCTCCCATTGGCCTTTCATTTCCTTTATTGCTCAGCTGTGCCACTGGCACATTGGCTGAGCATAGTTCTTGTTACGTTGCTGTTTTCCACTACTCTGTCTCCACAGTCTTGCCTTGTCTTGCTGAACCTTGTTTGTGTACCGACCCAGCTTGTTCCTGGGACTCCGCCCCTCCGTACTCCTGACCCCAGCTACTCCTGACCATCCGCTTCTCTCCTACCCTGATCTTGACACTCGGACAACATCAACTCTCCTCTCTCCAACCCTGACCACGGCTGATAGTACTGTACCTTCAACTATCCGGACATCTCCTACCCTGACCAAGGCATGTATAACAACAACTCGTACCTCTCCAACCCAGACCTGGCTACCTTGAACAACCTACACTCCTGACAAACCCTTCTGCCTGTGGGTGGCATTTATACCCTTTACCACCTAAGCTTCAGGGTCCCGTCTTGTTTGTGGTGAGCACAGCGTGAAACTCTCGCCTCCACCTCTCTCCCTCTCTATCCCACACCTCTCTCTCTCACCCTCACTTCTCTCTCCTACCACACCTTTCTCTCCACCACCTCTCTCCCTCACTACTATCTATCCCTCGCAACCACCTCTCTCCCTTTATCGCCCCCATCTGACATAGTTACATAGTTACATAGTTGCATAGTTATATTGTAGATGAGGTTGAAAAAAAACATACGTCCCTCAAATTAGCTAAATCTATGCTAAATTTAGATGAAAGGTATTTTATCCTATATCCATACTTACAGTACAGTACATTGATCCAAAAAAAGGCAAACAAAAAACACTAGTGAAATATCATCCAATGATATCTCAGAAGGGGAAACTAAATTCCTTCTTGATTCAAAATATTGGCAATCAGATTACTCCCTGGATCAACATCCTTCCTATGTTTACTTATTTTGTATATCTCTGTACACCTTTCCTTTCTAAAAACAATGTTGTGACGGATTAAACCAGGCTCCCTTAATAAAAGAGGGCTAATCCCAGTCTGATGTCTCCTTGCCATGCCAGGTCCCTTCATTTTAAAGCAGAATAGCAGGAAAAGGTCTATTGCTGGGTTACAACTGTATGATCTACTGATACGCTCCCCCGCTCTACCAGATACCCCCTGTGGTTCCTCTATTGTGTGTACCAGGCAGCCATTTGCTGAGATTAGCGCCTTAACTTCCAGACTGGGCGTCTCCATCTGTAACCCTTTCTGTGCTGGATTCTCTCTTATTTGTAAATTTCAGTTAGGTGTGGGATAGTCCTGTGATTGCCTGAGGATTAAAACATATCTGATTAGTGCAAAAGTCCCATGGGGAATGCGGGGCAAAGAAATCTTTAAAAGCCCAGCCTGGCTTTCCCAGAATCAGACTCACTGGGGAAAGACATTCCGATGCTGTGATCTCTCTTTGGAACATAGTGGCCTGCACAGTTACCCCACTGCCCTGCGCTACCCCAAAGACGTTTTTCCCATACCCCCCCGGGTGGAACTGACTACTTGTAAGTTTCAAAGAAAAACGCTTTCATTTTTCTGCCCTCCCAGTTTATTTACTGTTGCTGACTGTATGTTCTATTTTGTGTTCTATTGTTGTGACTGGGTGTTAGCCCACAGGGTTTTGTGTACCTTGTGACCTACAGTAGTGTATATTGTGATATTGCTTAGAAGCGACCCACTATGAGTTCAGCTAGGGTTGTTACTGTATGTGCCTTGTGATATATGTGCTTGCTGGGTGCTCTCTGAGAGTTCTGGAATTCTCTAGGTTAAGTGGAAATTCCCCAGAGACCAATGGAGGTTGGGTTTGCATCTCTGTGATCTGGGTACAGGGATTGTGTAATTGTTTTGCGTGTTCTGGGAACCCAGGGACCCTCTACATTCACGGAGATCCCATTGTCCCCATAGCCCACACAGGTATCAGGCTAAGGTTGTTTATTCTGGGTCCCCGGCATAAGAGTGTGGCTCCTGGGGTGGGGCCCCTAGTCATTATGGGTTGTAACTACCCTCCTAGAGAAGCCAGAATTGGATTCCCATGGTATACTCTGGTTGGTCAAGATTCTCAGGATTGTGGGTGTGGTATCCCAGTTATAGGAGTGTGGCTCTTGTAGTGAGCCCTCTAGTTGTTCTGTTGGGTGGTTCTACCATCCTAGCAAATTGAGGCTAGGGATAGTAGTGGATATTTTTGGACACCTTTTTGCCCTATCCTGAGTGGGATACCATGCAGTCAGTAGGACCAAGGCACATTCCAGTGGGCGGAGTCTGGATTGACTCAGTATACTGGTAATCAGACCTATCAGAGACGGCCGTCTGTCACAAACTGGTGGCTGAATTGGGATCACTCAGGCTCAGTGTGTGGATTATCTCCAGATGTCCTCACCCTGAGTGGATCTAGGAGAGCATTTTCCTAGACCCTCCATCAATAGAGCACAGTACATGTCTGCAGTCCGCATCAGGTTCCCCCCTTTTTGTTCCTTGTCTCTTTCTTCTACCCTCTGTGTGAATAGCAAAGATGACCATCTGATACCATGGCATGAATAAAAATGACCTGTCAGTCCTATGTGAGGCCCAAAATATCGACATCTGAGAGGGCACTGGGGCTGACCTCGCCGACTGGCTCCAGTGGAATGATGAGTGTCTAACGACCACCCTGGAGCAGGGATCAAATGACCCCCAGGGCCCAGATTCTGGCCCCATCATGGATGTGGTTGCGGTGGGTTCAGGCCCCTCCCACAGCGAGGATATGGAGCCAGCTGTCCCCAGACTTTCTGCTACCCATAAATATGAGACACACGGTGCGGTTGGAGCAAGGTCTCGGGCCACTCCGCTAGATGCGCAAGTCCTGATGGTGGATCAAGGGCATGAACTTGTCACAGAGGAGGAGGCCACATTTGACTGACTCTTCTGGTGGTGGCTGGCTCAAGTAAGCCTGAACCTCAACGCTGATGTTAGTCTGGCGGTGTTACAAAGCGTACGGTACAACAGGAATTCAAGTTTCAAAAGGAGGCCCTCTACCAGCAGAGGGAGCTGGAAGACCGGCAACAATAGTGGGAAGTGGACTAAACGTGCACCACCCCCTGCCACTCTGACCCCCAATGCTCCGTGCGTGGGGGCCCAAACAATTTGGCCAAGTTTGTTGAAACCACCCAGCACATAGACAAATTCCTACATGTGTTTCAAATGACTTGTAGACAACATCACTTGGTCTAAGAGACCTGACTTGAGTATCTGCCGCAGTTACTGACTGGCCAGGCCCACTCTGCTTATGTGGCTGTCTACCCAGACTGCTGCTGTGACTACCTGGCAGTGAAACAAGCTTTACTCAAGCGGTATCATATTACCCCTGAAACTTATCTGGCCACCTTCCGAGCCTTTCTTAAACAGCACCAACAATCTCATGCAGAGTTCCATACTAAGCTGGTCTGGAACTTGACCAAGTGGATGAGGGTCCGGGGGGCCACCACCACCGAAGAAATAGCA
Organism: Ascaphus truei; assembly: GCF_040206685.1. Taxonomy (NCBI): domain Eukaryota; kingdom Metazoa; phylum Chordata; class Amphibia; order Anura; family Ascaphidae; genus Ascaphus; species Ascaphus truei. The sequence goes on from NC_134495.1 coordinate 47,502,491, forward strand.
GACCTGTTTGACACGGAACAGTTCCTCATGCGCTGCACTGCGGAAGTGAGAGAATGGGTCATTGACCGAAAGCCGCCCACCTCCCTAGACTCAGCCGAGCAAGCCGATAGCTTAGTGGAAGCTCGACCCAATCTACTCCAAAAACTGGAAACAGTCCTCCCACCAAATTACCCGACCAGCGGGACTATCCAACACCAACACTCCTCAGTGATTTGCGCCACAGAATGCGAACCCTTCCCCTTGGGAAATACTCCATCAAAGACCCCCACCCAGTACAGCTGCACAGCTGAATAGCGTCATGAGCGGACATGCTTCCAATGTAAACAACTGGGGCACATAAAGATAGACTGTCCTGTAGGATCCTGACCAGTGGCGCCAGCAAATCATTCTGCTGTGCCCAACACCGTTGCTTAGGTGAGCGTGGAAGCCAATTGGGAGTGGCATTGCACTGTGCAGGCGGTACAGAATGCCACCAATCACCAGGAAGTACTCCATGCCTAAACTGGGTTGTTGTTCTCCCTGCCTTCAAGGACATCTACTCTGAGCCCTCTGTTGCTATAGTCAGTCTACAGTACGTGAGGGTCCCAGACCATGGAAGAACACTCGACCAGTGACCGTGAGCACCACACAGACCATCGGGCTCATTGACACCGGGGCTGAATTGACCCTACTCCACCGCAAACTGGTGCCAGAAGACCAGATTCTATTGTGACATAAGGCATCTGGACAACATGTGCCTATCCCTATTGCCCACGTGTACCTTTACTGGGGGGTAGACAGAGACTAATGTGATGTAGAAGTCGCATACACTATTCTAGCTGATGTGCTCCTGGGCAAAGACCTGGGCGAATTGTACTGCCACTTCATTGCCCCAGTTACCAGGATTCAGACTCATGCTGCCCGACATGGGCGGAAACCCATTGCCCCACCCACGTCAGCCGTGGTAGCTCCAGAACCACCAGGGTTACCAGGCCAAGAGGGGCTTGCAGAGACAGTAAGGTAAGCCGAGAGGAGCCTGACCCTACTGACCGACCCCCTGACTCTTCCTTCCCCACCGATGACCCAGTGAACCCAAACCTTGCGCTGGAACTACTACAACAGAAGGTTAGGCAATCAATGCAGCAGAAGTTGCCACAAGGAGAGGAGCCTGCTAGGCTCCCTGATCCAGATGACCCAAACCTCCCTGATGACGTAGACTTGAGGCACTCCTCAACCCATTAGCAGCACTGTTTGGCCACAACATCTCTCCAAAACAGTACTGGCAGTTGAACCTAACACTGCAAAGGGAGATAGCACTAAGGCAGGATGCACAATGCCAGCAGAAGGAGCTGGGGAACCAAAGATGGTCGAGGGAGGCAGACCGGACACATTACCTCAAACGCAGCATGTTCAATGGCCCACAGGTCCCAACGCCAAGCCAATTCCCTCACCTAGGCTTGTCTCTACTGTCCAGATCCAAGACTCGGATTTCAATTGACCACAGGTCTCTAAAATTCCCTCCGTCCAACCCACACACTTAACCACACCTGCCTGGACCCTCAAGGCGATGGCTCAGGGTGAAATCGGTACCAGGAAGGCGGAAGATCTCCGACAGAGACCAATGTTGCAAAAGGGCATCAGCACAGCAGCTTCTCAGCACCACAGCTGGGACTCTAGGCATGATCGGCAAGCTACCAGTACTCCTGTTCCTGGTCGGATAAGCGGGGCAGAGGATAGGGGTCTCCACAGTCACAAAAAACTTTGCCACCACTCCCCGCATGGTTGACCTCAGGCCCCCTGACACCAGAAATGCAGGGTACAGATTTTACCCCACCTGCTGATGTTCCAAGCGCAAAGATCCCTGAGGAAGGGCACATTGGGGGCTAGTGAGAGCTCCAGTGTGCCCCAATGTTTTCCCGCAATTATGCGTGCCAGCAGAGATGGGGTTAATCCTTGTGGGTTAACATCAATCCCCTACAGTTGCACGACTTAGTGCCCCACCTATGATCACTGAGATTGTGGATTGTAGCATAGTTGAGAAGCTGCAACAGAATGCTTCACCATCCCCTGGAGCACATGCTCCCATTCCCATCTCTGCACCAGTGACCTCTGATAAATCCTGGGGCACGGGGTGTGCAGCAGCACTTGCGATTGGGGAGGTGGGGACACCAGCAATTACCCTTAACTGTTGTCTCCTTGCAGTACGCCTCTTGGCTAAATTGGGCCAAGGCAGAGAGAAAGACACACCCAAGGTCTCTTCGCTAGTAGAGCAGAGGCCGGTCCTTACTGGAGGACCAACTGGGACCAAACCCTGTCCTCCTCATGCAGTTGAACAAAGGTCCCTCTCAGTCATGGACTTTTTCAGTGGAGAGATGACCCATAGGACCAGGGTACCCCCCTGTGACCATGGACTTGTGGGAACATTATGCCCAGAGGTACTAATCTCAGAACGCGGAATTCTGCTGAAGCAGAAAGTATATCTATCCAGCTATGGGTGTAAGAAACTACCGCCTGATGAAACACTTGAGTGTGCGAAACGCGTTGCAGTAGAGAATATTTTATGTTGTCCTGTTGAGCTGCCATTTGAAAGTTTATGATCGGAAGAATTGGAAATGAGACACGCCTGACTATACACATACGGGACTCACGAACCCGGAAGTGGAAGGTCTTCACTGAGCAACAGCTGATCCCAGCGCGAGGGATATACAGCTCTAAGACTCACTCTGCCTCTTACCCTCTTGGATCAAGAACTGGGCAGCACGGATATATATTTTTAGTCATCAGCTGAATTGCTGATACCTTATATCAGCGGAGCGCAAACCTTTACGGCTGCGCCCCCTTTCTGCCTGCTCCGGAGCTTGTGCCCCCCCCTTCTACCTTTACCACTCTTTCAAATGATGTCAGGTCACGTGACCCATGGCGTCATTTGACGCCTGTGATGTCACGTCACATGACCGTGCAGCGTAATTTGATGCCGCGTTGCCATGGACACGCGTCACCGCTTCTGAATCCAGGTAAGTTTTTTTGTTGCAGGGGCATCATGCGATCCCTCAGCATTTAATTTAAATGCTGGGGGAAGAGCACGGGGCCTCTGCAACTGCCCGTCCCCCCCCCCCCAGACAAATCTCCCACCCCACCGGGGGGTGCGCCCCCCCAGTTTCCACACTGATGCCTTATATGATACTTTATTTTGTATTGCTGGAATACATTTTATTATTCACCTTTGGTGCGCTCTGTGTTTTTTCTATTCCATGACTGTACTTTATGTTCTATTTAGTGTACAGTACCCTCTAGATTAAAATCTTGTTTGATCGCTCTATTGTTGTGACTTAATGTTAGCCCATAGGGTTTTGTGTAACTTGTGACCTACTGTATATTGTGATATTGCTCACAAGCGACCCACTAATGAGTTCAGCTGGGGTTGTTACTGTATGTGCCTTGTGATCCATTTGCTTGCTGGGTGCTCTCTGAGAGTTCTAGAATTCTCTAGGTTCAGTGGAAATTACAGTATCCCCAGAGACCACCAGGGTAATTGAGGTTGGGTTTGGATCCTTGTGATCTGGGTACAGGGATTGTGTAATTGTTTTGCGTGTTCTGGGAACCCATGGACCATCTGCATTCACAGAGGTCCCCTTGTCCCCAGAGCCCACACACGTATCAGGGGGAGGTTGTGTATTGTGGGTCCCTGCCATAAAAGTGTGGCTCTTGGGATGGGGCCCCTAGTCATTCTGGGTGGTTACTATCCACCTAGAAAAGCCAGAATAGGATTCCCAAAGTGTACTCTGGGTCAGGGTTCTCAGGATTGCAGGTGGGGTTTCCCGGTTGTGGCTCTTGTAGTGAGCCTTCTAGTGGTTCTGTGGGGTGATTCTACCATCCTAGCAAAGTGAGGCTAGGGATAGTAGTGGATGTTTTTGGGCACCTTTTTTCCCTAGCTCGAGTGGGATACCTCATGGTCAGTAGGACTGAGGCACATTCCAGTGGTCGGAGACTGGATAGACTCAGTATACAGTGATCAAACCTCTCTGAGACGGCCATCTGTCACAGATGTCCAACCTTTTATTGAACATATCTATTGTATCTGCCATTACATTCTGCATGGCTAACGAATTCCACATTTTAAGTGCCCTTACTGTACAGAATCATTGCCTTTGTTCCTGGTGAAATCTCCTTTCCTCCATCCTTAGGGGATGCCCCCAAGTCCTTTGTACTGTCTGTGGGATGAATTGTTCTTTTGTATGCTCCTTGTATTGTCACCAAACATATTTATATATAGTTATCATATACCCTCTTAGACGCCTCTTTTCTAATGTAAACAAATTTAATTTAGCTACAGTAGCCTCTCTGCATAAATCATTTTATCCATCCCTTTATTTATTTGGTGGCTCTTCTCTGCACTTTCTCTTGTTCCATAATGTATTTTCTAAGGAGTGGTGCCCCAAATTGTACAGAAGATATAACAGTGCTGCACACCAAATAGAAATCAAAGAGAGTCAAGATACTTGCAATTTTGTATCGGTGCTCGTGGTTCAGGGAAAACCTGTCTAAAGAAATCCTGAGCATAGAGATAAAATAGATGATCCAAGTCACTACGGATTTTCAAAAGATTTATTGCGTCCAAGCAGGATGACGTTTCGACCTACTCAGAGATCTTTCTCAAGTGACTCACTTGATAAAGAGTCACTTGAGAAAGATCTCTGAGTAGGTCGAAACGTCGTTCTGTTTGGACGCAATAAAGCTTTTGAAAATCCGTAGTGACTTGGATCATCTATCTTATGTCTATGCTCAAAATTGTACTCCATATTCAAGGTGTGGTCTTACTAATGCTTTGTAAAGGGGCATAATTATGTTTACTTCCCTTCCAGCCATTGCCCGTTTAATGCAAGATAAGATCTTGTTTGCCTTTGCAGCTACTGCATGACTTTGGGCACTATTGCTAAGCCTGCTGTCTACAAGCACTCCTAAATCCTTCTCCAACAAGGATTCCCCTATTTATCCCCATTTAATTTGTAAGTCGCCTGTTTATTCTTGTTTCCCAAATGCATAACCTTACATTTAACTGTATTTAACCTCATCTGCCATTTACGTACCCAAGTTTCCAGTCTCTCCAAGTCCTTCATGAGATAAATTACATTCTGCTCTGATTTTACAACTTTACACAATTTAGTGTCTTCAGCAAAATGAAGACTTTGCACTCGGTGCCAACCTCAAGGTCATTAATAAACAAGTTAAAAAGCAGGGGTCCCAGTACCGATCCCTGAGGTACTCCACTCACGACTTTAGCCCAACCTGAAAAAGTTTCATTTATGACAACTCTCTGTTGTCTGTCCTTTAACAAGTTTTAAATGCAGATACAAATATTTTTACTGAGCACAATTTGCTTAATTTTGTTCACTAACTTCTTATGTGGAACCGTATCAAACCTTTGCAATTGTAGACCTACATCAATGGCATTACCCTGGTCTAAATTCCTACTTACCACTTCAAAGAAACAAATAAGGTAAGTTTGGCAAGATCTATCCTTCATAAATCCATGCTGACAATTACTAATAATTTTGTTTTTTTTATGCCAATCTTGTGGTACTGAGCCTGTGTAAATGGAGTCCTTGAATATTAAATGTAATGGTTTAGCTATTACTGAACTTAACTCCTTAAGATCTCTTAGATGTATGCCATAGGGGCCAGGTGCATTATTTACTTTCATTTTATCAAGCCGCCTATGAACTTCTTCTTCCTTTAACCAATTGTTCATTAATATGGAGGTTGTGGCTTCCTCCTACGGCACTACAATTGCAATTGATTCTTCCCTGGTAAACACAGAAGCAAACAATTTGTGTAATACCTCAGCTTTTTCCTTATCTCCAATAATCTGCCTACCCATCTCACACTGAAAAGGTCCTATATATTTTTTTTCTCATTTTTTTGTTATTAAGGAACTTAAAAACTTTTTAGGGTTGATCTTACTTTCTATTTCAATCCGTTTTTCATTATCCATTTTTGCTCATTTGATTGCCCTTTTACAACTTTTGTAACACATTTTAATTCTGATACGATGCCTCTGTCCCTTCTGACTTCAAGAATCTAAACGCCTTCCTCTTCTTGTCCATTTCCTCCCCTACTGTACCTCTGTATTTAGCCACATTGGTTTAAACTTACTGTATGTTTTAAGACTGACCATTTATCTTCCACATTTTTCCCTGCAAAAACAACATCCCAATGTATTCCTTGTAGATTAGCCCTCAGTTTACTAAAATCTGCCTTTCTAAAGTTTAAGGTCTTACCCAAGTAATCGGTTTATCAATAATTTATTTCAAAGGAGACCATGTTATGGTCACTGTTACCCACATTTTCCAAGACTTAAATATTTGTTATTACTTCTACATTGTTTGATATGACCAAATCCAGTACTGCCCCTCTCCTGGTTGGTTCCTCAATAATTTGAGTCATATAATTGTCTTTATGCACCTCCCAAAATGTTTTTCCTTTTGTTATAATGCTAATCTCATTAATCCCAGTCTATGTCTGGATAATTAAAATCCCCCATTATGCAAACATGACCTAATTTTGATGCCTTCTCCATTTGCAAAAGTATTTTAGCTTCCTCAATCTCACAGATATTTGGTGGTTTATAGCATATCCCTACAAACATTTTCTTTATACTTTTACCTCCACTGCTAATTTCTATCCACAAAGTCTCTACATTTTCATCATTCCCTTCATAAACATCTTCCCTTAAAATAGGTTTTAGATCCGGTTTAACATATAAACATACTTCACCTCCTCTTCTATTTGCTCGATCCCTCCGATAAAAGGGAATAACCCTCTAAATTAACTGCCCGGTCATGAGTTTCATCCCACCATGTCTCAGTAATGCCTATGATACCATACTGCTCCCTTGTAGCTATTACTTCAAGCTCCCCCATTTTATCTGTCAGGCTTCTTGCATTAGCAAGCATGCATTTAAGTTTTTTCAGCCTGTACTATTATCTTATCTGCTCCTTCCTTTCTACACCAATTGGGTTTAGTCTTTAGAAGTTTTATAGTGTTATCTGCAATTAATATGGGTGTCTCCCTGCTTGCCAAAGTCTCACTTGCCCCCATTCTACCTCCATGGCCCCTTGCTATTTCCCTATCCACATCTATTCTATTTAGTTCTGTATCTGTTTATTGTCCCTCCCCTCTCCATCCTAGTTTTAAATCTCCTCCAATCTTTTTAATATTCTCCCCCCTAGCACAGAAGATCCCTCTTCATTGAGGTGTTATCCGTCCATAGCATAAAGATTGCACCTCTCAGAGGATAAAGGATCTGTTGTCTAAATTTAGCATAGGTTAAACTTGATTGACGCATGTCTTTTTTCAACCTCATCTAGTATGTAACTATGTAACTATGACATGATTACTTCTTGTTTTTTATTGTAAGCTCTCCGGGGCATGATTTGCTTTCCTATTGTCTGATATATTTCACTATACTGTATTGCATATTGTGTAATACAGAGTGGTTTGACTGCTTTGCATCTAATCCGATGCTGTGCTTAAAAGCTGTGTGAACAGCGAGCATTTGCTTATAAGGTTTCCATGTAAAAATTGATTTCAGGCAAAAGGTCACATATTGTGTGCCAATTTGCATGTAATTTCCCAGAATCCCTTGACACACACACACACACACACACAAACACACACGCACACACGCACGCACGCACGCACGCACGCACACACACACACACACACACACATACACCCCTCCCCAGCATTATATTTCTGTTATCTACTACAAGGGATTCATCCTGATACATTGCAGTTCCTCTGCATGCAAAAATAACTCTTTACCTCACCCTTAGATCCTTGGTTAAAGAAAGTACAGTAGGACATCTGTTTTCAATGTTACCGGTAGAGCAGAGTCCTCACTCATGGTAAATCACAGCTCATGCATTCCAGGCTCATTGTTACACCTGACACAGACAGGTATTTAAGGTTTGTTGGTTCCTTGGGGGGTGGAAAGAATTCCCTGTACCATTAATTAGACCTGACATAAAGCAGATGCAATTGATTAAGATGATAATAACAACTGTTTTAAGAGTGTGTAGCCCACTTTCCCCGTGTTTAAGGGAAACTACCTGTGCTGCGGTACCTGTGTGGCCTGATCCTCCACCTGTGGGAGCCTTGAATAATCACATTTGTTGGTACACAGTGCCTCCACCCGAGAGAGATCCTAACAAAGTAGGATAACCTCTCACAGGAACCCACCAGTAAAGGAATAAGTATACACACAGTATGGTTAACATATTTACTGGCATATAACATACAAACACGACAATATATATATGGCCACCAAGGATGTACCCACACAGTACATGACCAACCTTAACCCACACCCCAGTGAGGTTCCCCCAAAGTTATGAGGTTGCCATGGGCAACTAACAACCTCGTGTCCACCAAGACAGGCCCACCCCAAAGTGTGTGAGGAGTAGCCTGTGTATTGCCATTGGTGCACATAGATGAGATACCATCCTGGTCTTAGTCCAGACCAGGCCACCTTGGCTGATGGGTCCGCTGGGATGCAATGTCGTCCCACGCCACTGTGGACTGGATCCTCACCCCTTGGTTCCACAGGTGTCCGCCTCTGGAGGGATCTCCCTCTGGAGCATGTCCCTATAATAGTGTATCTGATATATATGCCTGGGTCTGGTTCCAGACAACAGGCCATAGATCACAAAGTGGCCGTCTGGTCACTGAAGCAACGTCTGTCACTATAAAGCGTCCCTATCTGTGGGCTTTCCCTATAGCACCACAATCTGGCAGGGTCAGGGGCCTAGCTTGGACCTAGTGGGGTATCTGGCCTAGTGCGGGAGCCATTTGCACCCGGACACTACCTACAGTACTCCCTCTGTGTCCCTACACCAACTGGCATGGTCTCCCTTAGTGTGACAAATATATCTATATCTGTCTGGCTGTGATTCTGGCAGCCGTATTGGCTGTTCATGCCCATGACCCGCTCACCCTGCAGCCCTCCCACAGCAGCCCCCACCTACCCGGGTCCCTATGCACCTATTTCGGGTCCGCCCACCACTCCGGCGGCACCCGGATCCTCCCTACAGCCTCCCCCACGTACCAAAGACAAGGAGGCAGGGGACCTGGCTACTGTATATCCTCCCCCTGGTGGAGACTCTAACGACCATATTAGAACACCATAACCATACACAAAAGTTTATACAGTATACTAAAAATGCAGATTATTATATATAACTTAACTGATGCATACCAACTTATGTCCTGGAGTCACTTCACATATTTGTAGTGAGCCATACTGGGTACCCCGTGAGTAGATACCCTCATACGGATGTCCCCAGGCAGTCGTGCCTCTCGCCCAAACATCGTTAAGTACGGTGTGAATCATGTGGATTCATGCCTGGTGCAGTTGTACGCGTGCACTAGCGATTCAATGTGCTTGCTTTTTTCTGCTTTCTGGGAGCCCTACACTGGCGACACACTTTATTCGAGCTCGGCTAGTCCCACGAATTCGGGTATACCCGGGTGTATTGAGGTTTGTGACTGTTTTCTGCCCGAGTGCATTGAGGTATTTTCCAGGCAGGGATTGAAGCATTTTATTCCCTCTGGCTGCAATACTGCACAGTATATATATATACTGCTTTACAATTCATGAATTTATGCCATCTGGTAGACACGCGAAGCATTGCAGCCTATTAAATCCTAATCATTATCATTTAACAGATCAGCCGCCCATCAGCCAGGCATGAACCCAGGCTGGGAAGGCAAACGCAACGGGGCTTGTCAGAGGTGAGGAGCGGCGCATTCCAGGTATCTGCCAGGTACATACTGGGTATTTGCTCGAATAAAGTGTGTCGGTGCAGTATAGGGTGCCTTGCATGCCGAGCAGGGTTCAGTTGAACCTCTCTGGCAGAGCATCTCCCTCTGGATGGTATGGCGTGGTCTGAGACTTGTGAATGTTGAGGAGTTCCTTAATCAACTTGCTCTCGAAATCTCTCCCTTGATCGGAGTACATCCGATTCAGCAACCCATTGTGGATGAAATACTTCTCCCACAGTACTTTGGTGACTGTGAGAGCTTTATGATCTTTCTTTGGGCGTACTGGGTGTAGTGATCGGTCACTACCAGGACTTTCCTGATGCGCTTTGAGTCTGCCTCTATACATAGAAAGTCCATGCAGACTAGATCCATGGGACCAGAGCTCTTTAGATGCCCCATTGGGGCTGCGCATGTGGGCAGTGTGTTCCGCTGGATGCACCACAGGCACTTCAGACAATGGCGCTCTACTGACTCGCATTTTGGGCCAGAAGAAGCGGTCTCTCACAATGTCCGAAAGTCTTGTCTACATCCAGGTGACCGTGGTTGTCGTGCAGGGACCATAGGACAGGATACTACAGAGTTCTGGGCAGAACCAACTGTCTCCTGTCATGTTGGTTTTGGTAGGGGACAATTCTGTAGAGTAGACTACGTTCTATGCAGAACTTGTCCCGTTCCTTCATGATGATGCCAACTGTGTCGGTGGGAGCACGTTTCTCCAATGCAGGTTTGTTTAGATGGATGACTTTGCGGATAGCTCTAGCCACCGGGTCACACATCTGGTGCTCTATCAGTTCCTTCCATCTCATAATGGTGTTTTGGGTGATGTACATGCCTTCAGGGTGGCAGTAGGTGGCAGGGAGTGCCTTGGACTGGCATTCCAGCGAGTCGGCTACTCATAGCTCAGAGAATGCCACCTTGTCCTCCACTATGGCTGCCATTGAGCACATTGCCTGAATCCCCGGTCCAAGGATTTCTTCCCATAGGTTGTCGTCCGATGTGGAGCTCAGTCCGGGTCTTCGGAACATGGCATCGTCTCTGATATTTAAGGGCCACGGCTTGTACTTGAGGGTGAATTAGTAGTTTGACATTGCCGCTAGCCACCTGTGGCATCCAGCTTGTTGGATGTCAGAATATAGGTCAATGGGTTGTTGTCTGTCTGCACCTCAAAGGATACTCCGTATAAGTAGTCGTGGAGCTTGTCGACAATCGCCTATTGAGTGTGAGGAACTCCAGTTTGTGGACTGGGTAGTTCTGCACAGATGGTGTCAAGCTTTGGCTCACATACGCCATGGGGCAAATGCCAGCAGGGTACTTTTGATGCAGTACATCTCCTAGTCCACTGAAACTGGCATCCATGTGCAGAATATATGGCTTCCCTGGGTTGGCATAAGCCAAGATGGGTGCTTCTGTAAGGCTTTTCTTGAGCCCGATGAACGCCTGTTCGCATGCGGACGTCCACTTGTCTCCGAAGGGTGTTCGTGGGGATGTGGCCTTCTGCCTATAATCCTCTGGGTAAATCTTCAGGAGTTTATTGAGAACATTGGTGTTGCTGGAACAGCCTTCCACGAAGCAACAGTAGTATCTTTAGAATCCCAGAAAGGACCGCAGCTCCATCACGTTGTCTGGTCTAGGACAGTTCACTATGGATTTGACCTTAGCAGGGTCAGTAGCCACTCCATCGGCGGACAAGATGTGACCCACATACAGTAGGTGACGGACGTACGGCTGAACTGGCATTTGTCCAGTGACAACTTCAAGCCTTCTTTGCCAAGTCTATCCAATAGCTTCAGGAGGCAGTCTTCATGCTCTTCTAGAGTCTTACCAAATATAATGATGTTTGGCTAGGCATTCTTGTGGGTTCATATCCCCAATGGTCTTCTCCATCAGTCTATGGAAGGTCATGGGAGCACCGCAAATGCCTTGGGGCATCCGGGTGAACTGGTAAAACCAGAGGGGACATACAAACACCGTCTTCTCCTGGTCTACGAAGCTCATAGGTACCTGGTAGTACCCAGACCAGGTCCAGCATGCTGAATCACTGGCTTCCTGACAGGGTGCTGCAAATTTCTTCAATTCTCTGCAAGGTGTACTGGTAAGGTACCGTACGATGATTCAGGGTTTGGTAGTCTATGCACAGGCTGACGGACCCATTCTTCTTACATACTACCACGATTGGAGAGGCATAGGGACTACGGGACTCTGGCATGATGCCTGCCATTTCCATTTCCTTCAGAATATCCCTCACACCTTCCACATCTCTGGAAGCGATTCATCTGGATCACTTCTGGAACGGCGTGGCATCATTCTGCCGGATCGTGTGCTGGGTGTTCTTGCTGTAGCCCACATCCATCTCGCTGGTGGAGAATACTTCCCGACGCTCCTCTAATTTGGCACTTAGCCGCTCCTTCCAGTCTGCGGGCAGGGTCGATTCTCCGAAATCAAACTGCAGCCCGGCTTGTTCTTCTTGCACGGCAGCGGCGTTCACATGGACCATGGATTCCACGGGCATAACTGGGTAGATCCGACCCAGCACTTGGCCGACGTCAAACCGTATGGGGTGAGGCGAAATGTTCTGTATCACCACTTTGAAGCGATTAGGAAGGGCAATCTTCCACTCTTTCATCTCAGGTACCACCATGAACCCTCTTTTGGCATCCTCTTCGGGGGTAGTTTCTAGAGATAAGTACCAGTCAGCGTCGTCACATCCCTGGTACCTGGGCACCTCAGCCATGTGCTTCACTCCCCCTGGTGGAATCTTGGTCAACTCCTTCTCTAGATTGAAGAATTGGCTTTATCATCCTGGGCGAAGACCTGGGCGAAGATCCTGTAGTACTCCTCTTTGAGGATGGGGTGGATCTTTAGGGAAGATAGAGGTAATTCACCTGCTTCTTCCAGATAAGCTCGGATTAGAGCCTGCACCACATCTTTGTTGGTCCCCAGTATGATGGGCGAGCTAGGGTGCTCCCGGCTCTCGGGACATTTTAAAGCTTCCACTTCCATGGGTTGGGTCTTTTTGGTGTTCAGTTGCGGTATGTCTAACCGTACTCGAACCACACCGCCAGTGGGATATTGTCCTTGCTGAGGCCCCATAGTTTCATCTTCTCCACCGACTGCATAGGCAGGTGTTTGAGATGCGAGTCATAGAAAGGGCGGTTAATTATGGTCAACTCTGATCCTGTGTCCAGCAGGGCGGAGGCATATATTCCTTTTACTAGGAGTTCACTGGAGTTCCTGCACCTCAACTGCATCTCCACTCTTCACTTACTGTCACTTTAGTTCACTGCTTGTTGTACTGGCTGCTGTGCTTTTGATCTGAATGCGGAGGGAACCGGGGGTTCTCCATCAAAAGATGCATATGTTTGCATTGAACTCTCCTCCCTTCCACGCGATGCATCGGCGCCATGCAAGTATCAAGATTTACACTTCTTAACGGAGCTACTTGGCCCCAGCTTAAATGCCGGACTGAATTTATTACCAATGATTATATTGTGGGGTTATAAACATCAGGCAACTGAGACTAACCTTTGAGCTATATATATTAGCCTTTGCTCTTTGCTGCTGACTTTCACCATGGATCATATTTGCCATTAATTACTTGCAATTTACTTACCAGCTGTACTCTGGACACTATGCATGCCGCATATGCCTTTGGATGCACCATACTTCTCTTTATTATTAACATCATCCAATATGGGCCTGTGTGCTGTTAATGAAACTGAGATTTAGATTCTTTAGGAAGGTTAATTACTATTGTGAAAAGCGTGAATAAATAAGAGTCATCATCTGAGGATCATTTTTGCAGAATGACAAATAAGTTTATTGCAGTGTACGTGCACACGCAGGAGGCAGTTTCAAAATAAAACTCCCCCAACGACATGGTGGCATACAGGCCTTATTTATACACAAAATACTAAGCCCACACCCCCTATACGAGGTTGCGTGTGCGTCACTACGTAAGCATATAAGATAAACAAAATATGAACATGAACACATTGAGTTAAAAGCATTACGATGAGATTCATATTAGAAATGAAATGACTCAGCTAATATTCCTTATAAAAGCCGGTGACTTTTACTCTACATACGGGACTTCATGGGCACCTCCCTCGGAATGCGAGACGCGTGTTATCTATATTTTATTTTCATAACATTCGCGCTTTTTTCCCCTCTTCAAGGTCTTGAGGCTTAGTTGAACAGCTTAATATCATTTAAGACTTCAGGAGCAGAAAAAATAAAAATGTCTTTAAACTAACTTCCATACCAACTTTCATACAGACAATAGACAATATCAGGCACCTAAGATGGAGGCTGACTCAAAATGGCGGCTTAGATCCCAGTGCTGTTTATGTCAGACCTTCCCCCCCTCCTTACATCATATTCTCACTTTGTCAGTTCCCTCCTTTTTTATTTTTAAAACATGTTTTTGAGAATTAAGTTTATGATGTTAGCCCAGGGACACATAGACAGACTCGTATTGTATACTGGGGTGCTCCATCATCTGATACTGTTCAATGGTATAACTCAGAGGACAAGGGCGTGGGCCCTTCACTGTCATAGTCTCGTAAGGCGCTGTGGCCCCAACATATCTTTTGGAGTTGAATAACTGTGATCGGCATCTTCTTTCTTCAAGTGACTGCTGTTTCTGACATCTGCAAAGAGTGGCATCAGATTGGAGGGGGGTGGCACATTTGTGGATCATACCTCTGCAACACATGACACACACATATATGACAACAAATAACACCCCCAAACACACCAAAGCATTCATAAGTTTTTGCTCCAAGTGATTTAAGCCATCCATCTAACCCCTAGGGTTGATATTCTGTCCCTTCCCTTTGTAAGCCTCTTTTGAATCTCTTCTATTTCATCTAGTTCATGCTGCACATTGCTACACTGATCTTGAATGAAAACACAACATTGTTCTTCAACTAGGACACATACCCCTCATTTTGAAGCTAAAACATTGTCTAAAGCAATTCTGTTTTGTAAGGCCATAAGCCTAATCTGAACCTGTTCTTGGTTTAATGGTGAAATTAAAAACTGAAAAATTAAGGCCACATCCTTCCTGTAAATTGTTATCTGACTAAACATACATTTTTTACACAGGTTTCATTGGTTGGTGGAGACACTTGACCCATAAATTGATTCTTGTTCCTAGTGTGTGATACACCCTTTAAAGAGGTTCCCTTAAAAAATGGGAAAATACAGAAATTATACACATAATACTAAAAACCTTATTTTATGCAAGCAACCTTTCTTTGGGTATGCAGTTGCTAGATAAAGGAAATGGCATCTATCTCTATCATCATATATTTTCAGAATCATCACAACATTCTATTACTGAGAATTGAGGGGGTTTGGTATCTGTGGAAGCGGATGCCTGATCATCACTTCTGCACGCATTATATACATTATTCACTCAGAATATCAGAACAGACGATGTCTGCGATGGTCAGAATGGCCGACTTATGATCCTTTCCATGTGGCTGACACACGCCCATTGGTGACCCCCTCCTTTCGGTGGAGGTGCAACACACTTCTGGATCTAAGTTTTGCTGCACATGACACATACATAGAGAGTAATGAGTACTGCCAAAACACATACAAGAGCTTTCACAAGCCACGCTTCCAGGAAACCAATCCTCCCATCAAGGCTCAATTGTACATATATCTTAAATTTCTAACTTAACACACTCTAAAAATAAAAATATTGAGTCTTTGAAAGAAGAAAAGTGAAAATAAATGTTCGGATTAAGACCGGGCCTCAGCCTGGTGTCTTATTTTCCTCGTTAGTTAACGGTTAGAGTTTTGACTCGGCAAGACGTTAACTTGATGCGGCTGTGCTTTAGGTGACTTTGGTCTTTGGTGGAGCTGGATCGAGCTTTACTGTACTTTGGGTCCAGGGAAAGAACTCTGCCACTTTAATTGCTGTATTGCTGGTTAGTATAGGCCTTTTCACCTGGGATGAAGAGCATATTTGACTATTTACCCCATCTCGAGTAGGTGCACTTTCAACTTTGCCTAGAGAGACTCAAACAATGTATTAGTTGCATGCGACTTATTGTTTTATTACCAATAACATGGTCCTTAATTCGTTCCTTTGGACTGCTGATAGTCATAAGTCATCCCATAAATGTCTCATAGGGAGATAATTTATATCTAGAAATAAATTCTTGTATCAATGTGTTTACTCCTGTCTTAGCATCCGCATATAGACAGAGGTATTCCCTATTAATGTTCCTCAAATTAAAACTAAGTAGCCAATGTGAACCTGACTTTGATACCATCTAAGTTCCTAAGACTCGATGCCCAATTCATTGCCCAACTAATTGCTTCCATAGTTAATTCTATCCTGTCTGCAGGCCATCCCATCCCTAAGACATAGAAAACTGCCAGAGTTTGTCCCAATCTTCAAAAGTGGGGACAAAAAACAGTGTCTCAAACTACAGGTCAATCTCTTTTCTCCCAATACTATACACAGTCATGGAAAAAATATTCACCCCCAATTAAGCAATTATTTTACCCATACAAATTTCTCTTGCAAATCCAATCTGGCTTTTACCCAAACAATCCACTGTAACTATTCTGCTAAAAATTTGAAATGCCTTGTATATAATGTTCACCCTGTTCACTTATGTAACTGCTTTTGCAACTATGTATCCCCTGTATTTAACCCTTTGCACAAAACACACCCACAAATGAGAGGTGACTCCCAATTCACCACTTCATGGCAACCCCATTCTAGATTACACAGCAATTTTTTACAATAACCACTGCTTATGGACACCTATGAAAAAAATAAATGGTTAAAAGTTATAACATACATCACATATTCAGTTAATAGACAAATGATTTTGTACCAGACTTCACACTAATGTCTTGCTTTATATAATCTCTTTGCACAGTGCTGAGCACACGGTCAGCTTTATATTATTAAAGACACTCCACATTTGAGTAAAGAAAAAATAATAATTTTATAAGACTTGTTCCCGGGCAAAAAGCCATCTTGTTTCTGGGCGTTTCGCCAATTGACCCTGAACAGATAAGATAACGCCACACCACGGCTTCTTCCTGAAAAATAATAATTATTGGATTGGAACTTTTGCTTAAAGTTTAAATAAATGGAGCTTTATCCAGAGCCCTAAGAACTACATTTTTTATGGCCTCTCAAAAATTAACCAACGGGCTTTTATATAGCTGAGGTTATATAACTTCTTAACACACTAATAGCTCCCACACGCTCATGCTATCTCCCTCCACTCAGTTCTTTTTGATGCCTTCTGTTTGAACTCTCATACTTTCACAGACTTCCTTCACTACAACTTTATGCTATCCTGTTTCAATTCTGCCCTTTCTCAAGCTAAACAAACCTACTTCTCTCCATTAATCAACACTCACAAGTCTAACCCACACTAACTCTTCCTTCACCTCATCTCAGGACTTTTGCTGACTATTTTGAGAAAGAGGTTGAATCCATACATCAGACCATTCCTGCTTTTTCCTCCTATCCTACTTTGATTCCTGCTTTCCTTGACTCTTTTTCCACTGTATCAGAAGAGAATGTCACCATCACAGTTGATCTCCCTCTACTCTGATTCATTTCCATTCTCCTTCAAATATGCAACAGTTATACCATGACTCAAAAATAGCAAGCTTGACCCTACCTGTCTTTTTAACTACTGACTTGTCTTGTATTCTCTTGCTTGCTCCATTTTCTCAACACCCATTCTCTCCTTAACCCTCTACAATCTGACTTTTACACTGCTCCCTCCACGGAGACAATTCTCACTAAAACAACTGATGACCTATATGTTGCCAAAGACAGGGGTCATTACACTCTGCTCATATCTCCTCTCTCTGACACATTTGTGTCAGACACCTGCCATTCAAACCTAAGTTTCTGAATGTCTTTCTGTTATCTCATCCTGAACGGCCCTCCTTTGCCTTAAACTTAACATGGAAAAAACAGACTTCCTCATACTTCGTCCCAAACCTGACCCTATTATCTCCTTCCACATTACTCTTGAATCTTCCATCCAGTAGCCCAAGCACGCTGCTTAGGGGTCACTCCCAACTCCTCTCTCATATTCTCCTCTCTTATTCAAAACATTTCTATAACCTGTCGCTTTTTCCCTCCACAATATCACAAAGATACACCTGTTCCTCTGTTGCTCAACTGTTAAAACTCTGATTCAGGCCCTCATTCTCTCCTATCTTGATAACTGTAATCCCCTGCTATCCCGCCTTCCTGCCTCTCACCTGTCTTCCCTACAATCTATCCTAAACGCTGCTGCCAGAATCACTCTACTCTTTAAACTCTGATTCTGCGTTTCCCCTCCTGAAATTCCTCTCCTGACCTCTAATCAAATCCTACTGCTTCTGTATGCTCTCCCTACCTACCAATTAGATTGTAAGCTCCTCAGTGCAGGGACTTCTCTTCCTTAATGTTACTGTTATGTCTGGATCACTTATTCCATGACCTCTTACCTTTACCATTTGCTACCTATATGATTACGACGTGCACCACTCCTGTGAAGCGCTATGCATATTAATGGCGTTATATACATAAAAACATACAATACAATATATAATTCAATCAATACTTGTGAGCTTTTACCCGTATATTTAAACACAAAATATTCCCAAACATATCTTAATCCTATAGAAATAAAATTGAAATGTGTTTTTACTGGTTACACACAATACAGAACACACAATACAAAAACTCCTCTCATACACAGCCAAACAACATCACAAAAATAACGAACAAATAAAAGAAAAACATTTTTCCCCTATTACCAAACAATTTCACCCTGCAACTAAATTAATAAAAGTTCCCTTGTCTTTCTTTATTCTCATAAATAACCTGATTTTAAAGCTACTCTGATGCGCTGGAGCTTTTGAGTTAACTTTCTAATCTTGGCACATTCTTTGCGCTGGAGAAAAAGGTGGGGGCACGATCTGTGCTGCTGCGATTCTGATTCTCTTTCTTGCAGACATTTGACTTCATTGTGAGCAAATAATATTCATGTTTTGGTACGTACTTGCAAGTTTTTGGATGGTGATTTGTGTACACAGGTGATACTCATCATGGTTTATCTTTCACACAGGTAATCATTCAGGAAAAATTCATTAGGGTATCAAATCCATCTGGCAACTCTCCATTAAGGGCGCAACAATTTTACTTGCCGGCACCGAGACTTGAGTTTATATCAGGAAATGATTTATAACCACTTATTGCTTGTGGGGAAATGGAAGGAAAAGCTGATAAGTTCACACCTGATTTCTGCGGCTTCCAGTCAGCCGGTCACGCCATGCCTAACTTTAGCCACAAAAACCTCATAAAATCCAAAGATTTATACTGCCACAGACACACAGGGATCACTGAAAGTTAGAAGGTTCCACTATGAGCCCTTGCGTTCGCATTCTTACGAATAAGAAAACTGGTGCGGCTGCCCATAGGTTCACGCTTCATTCCATAGTAATTTATTGCAAACACTTTTTTCATTGGGGCGGCATGTTTTTCACTGGGACTTGCATGTGTTTTTTCACTTGAACTTGCATGTGTATTTTCATTGGCCTTGCATGTATATTTTCATTGGCCAACAAAACATATTTATATTGTCTCTTCTTGTTCTCTGTATCCATTCTTTATTATTTGTGTCTGCAGACACACAACCTCTAACGGCAAATTTTGAGAACTTTGGTTTTCCATTATTCTCCGGTTACAGTAATCACATTTAATTGACCTGTACAATACTCCTGATACAATAATCAGTGCAAGCTGATTGCGTACAACTCTTTTGGCATGTTATTGTTCTGAATATGCAAATAAGGACCTGTCACGAGACTGTTCCCCAATCATATTTTTTCACCATAAACATACCCAAGAAAACACTTGAATTACTTCAGCGGGTCCAACCCAGTCCTGATAAACCTTATACCTTTATAACATGGATACAGATAAGACCTTCTAAACAGATATCCATGAATAGACTCACTTGGTATGTTAATGACAAGACAGAGCAAATGTACAATCAGGGACCCTTCCTGCTCAGACAACAAAAATATTTATCACAACCCAGGACGGTCTGAACAATCCCTTAAGCATACAAACACTCACCTTCATCACCAAAACACCAAAACTTTTAACGGCACTCTCACCTTAGTCCCAATAAAACTTAAATAACTATAACACTTTAAAATGGATACAGGAACAGACAAATAAACTTATTTGAAACTGCGAGGTAAACCCGTCAACCCAGATTGAGACACCCTTCCAAACACATCTCTCTACACACCACTCAAAACAACTTTTTAAACTCAGGCTTTCCTCAAAAAGGTGCCTTTTACCTTGATTCTTATGAGCGCTCAGATTTGAGTGACCGAGGAGTGGTTATTTCAGGTGCTCAGCTTCCGGTATATTTGGGTTCCTATTCGGAGCGCCATTTGTATAAAGGGTGAATAAATAAGAGTCATCATCTGAGGATCATTTTTGGAGAATGACAAATAAGTTTATTGCAGTGTACGTGCACACGCAGGAGGCAGTTTCAAAATAAAACTCCCCCAACGACATGGTGGCATACAGGCCTTATTTATACACAATATACTAAGCCCACGCCCCCTATACGAGGTTGCGTGTGCGTCACTACGTAAGCATATAAGATAAACAAAATATGAAAATGAACACATTGAGTTAAAAGCATTACGATGAGATTCATATTAGAAATGAAATGACTCAGCAAATATTCCTTATAAAAGCCAGTGACTTTTACTCTACATACGGGACTTCATAGGCACCTCCCTCGGAATGCGAGACGCGTGTTATCTATATTTTATTTTCATAACATTCGCGCTTTTCTCCTCTCTTCAAGGTCTTGTGGCTTAGTTGAACAGCTTAATATCATTTAAGACTTCAGGAGCAGAAAAAATAAAAATGTCTTTAAACTAACTTCCATACCAACTTTCATACAGACAATAGACAATATCGGGCACCTAAGATGGAGGCTGACTCAAAATGGTGGCTTAGATCCCAGTGCTGTTTATGTCAGACCTCCCCCCGCCCCTCCTTACATCATATTCTCACTTTGTCACTATATTTTACCCTTCTTTGTTCAATGTGTTCTTGGATTGTCATACACATCCTTATCACATGTTTTTATGATTTACATTATATAAGAGTTAATTGTTTGACGGGCCGGTCTTTTTTACATCCCAGGGGAATTATTCCCTTTCCCCTGGTTTGTATTCATGCATATTGTGGTAGATACTTTGGTTACATCTTAGAAATGTTTGTGTCCATTAGGTGGTTTAGTGATTACTGTTATTTCTATATCTACATATATTTTTGTCAATATATATATATATTGTAGCTTTATTATTTAGGAGATTATTGTAGCTTTATTATTTAGGAGATTATTGTAGCTTTATTATTTAGGAGATTATTGTAGCTTTATTATTTAGGAGATTAGCGGTTGGTGTTGTTTTATATGTTTTATATTTTTTCTGTGTTGTTAATAAAATCCATCTTCTTTTCCATCAATTTTGAGTGCTTTTTGTAAACCTTTTTCCTTCTTGTGTGTGTGTGTGTGTGTGTATATATATATCTTAATATATAAAATCGAATGGTTAGTGAGGTTAGTGCTATCTGCGGTGAATCTGATTGGTCCTCAGCCTCTGGCCAATCAGATTGCTGTGTGTGACGTCACCCAACTGCCACTCTCTTTCCCCTCAGCTCACCACACACACACACACACACACACACACACACACACACACACACACACACACACACACACACACACACACACACACACACACACACACACACACACACCTCTCCCCGCTCGAAATCACCTCTCCCCCCTCCCCGCTCTAAATCACCTCTCCCCCCTCCACACACACACACACACACACACACACACACACACACACACACACACACACACACACACACACACACACACCTCTCCCCGCTCCAAATCACCTCTCCCCGCTCCAAATCACCTCTCCCCCCTCCCCGCTCTAAATCACCTCTCCCCCCTCCCCGCTCTAAATCACCTCTCCCCCCTCCCCGCTCCAAATCACCTCTCCCCCCTCCCCCCTCCCCGCTCCAAATCACCTCTCCCCGCTCCAAATCACCTCTCCCCGCTCCAAATCACCTCTCCCCCTCCCCGCTCTAAATCACCTCTCCCCCTCCCCAGCGGTATCACCTATCCCCCTCCCCACTCCAATTCACCTCTCCCCCTCCCCAGCGGCATCACCTATCCCCCTCCCCGCTCCAAATCACCTCTCCCCCTCCCCAGCGGCATCACCTATCCCCCTCCCCGCTGCAAATCACCTCTCCCCCTCCCCAGCGGCATCACCTCTCCCCCCTCCCCGCTCCAAATCACTTCTCCCCCTCCCTGCTCCAAATCACCTCTCCCCGCTCCCCAGCGGCATCACCTCTCCCCCCTCCCCGCTCCAAATCACCTCTCCCCCCTCCCCGCTCCAAATCACCTCTCCCCCTCCCCAGCGGCATCACCTCTCCCCCCTCCCCGCTCCAAATCACCTCTCCCCCTCCCCAGCGGCATCATATATCCCCCTCCCTGCTCCAAATCACCTCTCCCCTCCCCAGCGGCATCACCTCTCCCCCTCCCCGCTCCAAATCACCTCTCCCCCTCCCCAGCGGCATCACCTCTCCCCCTCCCCACTCCAAATCACCTCTCCCCCTCCCCAGCGGCGCTCAAACTCACCTCTCCCCCTCCCCGCTCCAAATCACCTCGCTTCCCGCAGCTGCCACGTGGCGCGTAAGATGGCGGACACCCTTCCTCCCTCGCGGCGCCAAGTCAGAAGATGGCGGCGCCCGGAAGTACAGGTAGGTGTCGCTCCCCCACCTCCGGCGCCAAACGGAACTGAGAAAGGGCGCATCAACTGAGACGTGTGTGTGTGTGTGTGTGTGTCTCACTGTCCACTGCCCCCCCTCCTGTCCACTGCCCCCCTCCTGTCCACTGCCCCCCCCTCCTGTCCACTGCCCCCCCCCTCCTGTCCACTGCCCCCCATTCCTGTCCACTGCCCCCCCTCCTGTCCACTGCCCCCCCTCCTGTCCACTGCCCCCCCTCCTGTCCACTGCCCCCCCTCCTGTCCACTGCCCCCCCTCCTGTCCACTGCCCCCCCTCTTGTCCACTGCCCCCCCCCTCCTGTCCACTGCCCCCCCCTCCTGTCCACTGCCCCCCCCCTCCTGTCCACTGCCCCCCCCCTCCTGTCCACTGCCCCCCCTCCTGTCCACTGCCCCCCCCTCCTGTGCACTGCCCCCCCCTCCTGTCCACTGCCCCCCCTCCTGTCCACTGCCCCCCCCTCCTGTCCACTGCCCCCTCCCTCCTGTCCACTGCCCCCTCCCTCCTGTCCACTGCCCCCCCCTCCTGTCCACTGCCCCCCCCCTCCTGTCCACTGCCCCCCCCCTCCTGTCCACTGCCCCCCCTCCTGTCCACTGCCCCCCCCCCTCCTGTCCACTGCCCCCCTCCTGTCCACCGCCCCCCCTCCTGTCCACCTCCCCCCCCTGTCCACCTCCCCCCCCTCCTGTCCACTGCCCCCCCTTCCTGTCCACTGCCCCCCTCCTGTCCACTGCCCCCACTCACGGGCAACGCCAGGTCTCTCTCCCCCTCACCGCTACAACTCACCTCTCTCCCTCCCCGCCACCGCTCCAACTGGAACAGATGGCGGCGCCCGGAGGACCCCCTTCCTCCCTCGCGGCGCCCAGTGAGAATATGTCGCTCCCCCACTTCCCCCACACACACTGACTGACACACACACACTGGCTCAAACACACACACTGGCTCACACACACACACTGACTGACACACACACACACTGGCTCACACACACACACTGGCTCACACACACACTAACTAACGTGCGCACACACACACACTGACTGACACACACACTGACTGACACACACACTGACTGACACACACACTGACTGACACACACACCGACTGACACACACACCGACTGACACACACACCGACTGACACACACACCGACTGACACACACACCGACTGACACACACACCGACTGATACACACACCGACTGACACACACACACCGACTGACACACACACACCGACTGACACACACACACCGACTGACACACACACACCGACTGACAACCCCCCACACACACACTGACTGCCGCACGCGCACACACCCCCCCCCACACACACACTGACTGCCGCACGCGCACACACACACTGACTGACTGCCGCACGCACACACTGACTGACGCGCACACAAACCCTGACTGACGCACACACGCACACACTGACTGAGGCACACACACGCACACACTGACTGTGTGTGCGTCAGTCAGTCTGTGTGTGTTTGTGTTTCTGCCTCAGACTCACTGACGCGCGCGCAAACACACAGTGACTGACGCACACACGCTACATGAAGCTGTAAAGGAGGGGGGGGGGACTGGATTGATGTGAATGGGGTACAAACAGGGAGAGGGGGGACTAGAGAGAGAGGAACGGGAACATTACATCCCGGGCAACGCCGGGTCTCTCAGCTAGTATATATATATATATATATATATATATATATATATATATATATATATATATATATACATGCACACTTTTTGAGAATTAATCTTTTTAGAGAGTTTATGTACTCTTAGATGAAATATACAGATATAAAAGCTAACTGTTTTTTTTTAAGTTGTCACATTCTTTTTTTAGATATACTTGTATAACCTGTAATAGCCATTATACTGGTCAACTCACTAACAACACTTATTGGCAACAATAGGGGGTATTTACATCCGCTGAAGTCATGTTCCAGTGATAAAACACATTGGGCACGTTGTACGCTGTTGACATCACCACGCCGGGAAAGAAACACTGTGACCGAGATCCACAAGGCTGAAACCCCGGAGGGCTGCTTGTACCTGGAAACGCCAAGGATTTGGCACAGTTCCGTTCTAGAGGAGAGACCATTCTATTACGAAGTCCAACAGCTGTTTGTTCCTGGCTGGACATTATCGTACCCTTTCGCTGCTGACTATCAGACATTGTCTCACAATGCTTTATTTTACTCTATACTTGTGCGTGCCATTCTTTTAACGTTGGCACTTTATTAAAAATGTTTATACTCTATACTATGGAACATGGACCATATATATATATATATATAATCAAAAAATAAATAGATGATACCGTTCTGTGGCTAACGAAATGCTTTTATTTGTGCGAGCTTTCGAGATACACTGATCTCTTCTTCCGGCGATGTTACAATGAATGAAGCAAGCAAAAGGTATACTTAAAAACAGTGTCTCTTGGAATGTTTTCTGTGCTGTTCCTTCCCCCGGTGTGGATGTGTTTTATGGCTGGAGGTGTCAAAAGGTTACTGTGAAAGCAAGTGAAGAAAGAGTGTGTATGTGTATCAGTGTGAATAAAAAAGAATGGAGAGCCCACAGTACACTGGCGACACACTTTATTCGAGCTTGGCTAGTCCCACGAATTCGGGTATACCCGGGTGTATTGAGGTTTGTGACTGTTTTCTGCCCGAGTACATTGAGTTATTTTCCAAGCAGGGATTGAAGCATTTTATTCCCGCTGGCTGCAATACTGCACAGTATATATATATAAACTGCATTACAATTCATGAATTTATGCCATCTGGTAGACACGCGAAGCATTGCAGCCTATTAAATCCTAATCATTATCATTTAACAGATCAGCCGCCCATCAGCCAGGCATGAACCCAGGCTGGGAAGGCAAATGCAACGGGGCTTGTCAGAGGTTAGTAGTGGCTTATTCCAGGTATCTGCCAGGTACATACCGGGTATTTGCTCGAATAAAGTGTGTCGGTGCAGTATATACAGTGCTTTACACAAGGTGTGTGTGGAGTGGGAGTGGATATAAATGGTGTGGGTGGGTGTGGAAATGTGAGAGTTTGTAGCACAACTAAAAGTGTGTGTGGATACTAAGTGGTCACTATTGGTGTATAGGGATGGAAAAACAAGGAGTATTAGTATGTGTGAGAGACAGCTGTGTGTGCATACATATAGCACAGTATGTACAGACATGGCCTTTAGCGCTCATGGGACGAGAGTTCACTAGTGTCAGTAATGACTCATAAAATTTCGATCTCTGTTTAGGCCACTGCTAAGTGTCCCGAACAGTTGCATAAATTTGTATTCATGCAACCATTTCTCTTTCGGGGTTTTAAGATTACCTTTGAGTATGGCAACCCTCAGATTGTTCATCTTATGGCCAGAGTCAGAGAAATGTTCGCCAACAGGACTGTCTCTTGTACCGCGTGTGATGCTGTGGCGATGCAGGTTCATTCTCTTGTTTAGCCCCTGCCCTGTCTCACCTATGTAGTAGCAGCCCCCTAGGCATTTCATGCACATGATGAGGTACACGACATTGCTGGAAGAACAGGTGAACCTTCCTCTGATTTTGTATTCCCGATTCCTGTGTGGTATTTGTATTGTGTCCGCTGTGTAGAGCATTATGCAGGTTTTGCATCTTGGGTCCTGGCATGGTTTTGTCCCGCATTCAGTTGTACTGCTGAATACTTTACTCCTCACCATAATATTCTTGAGATTATGGGGTTGTCTGTATGATAATAAGGGTGCTTCAGGGAAGACCTGTTGTAGTCTTGTATCTT
Source organism: Ascaphus truei (assembly GCF_040206685.1). Taxonomy (NCBI): domain Eukaryota; kingdom Metazoa; phylum Chordata; class Amphibia; order Anura; family Ascaphidae; genus Ascaphus; species Ascaphus truei. The sequence continues at coordinate 47,528,949 of NC_134495.1, forward strand.
CCTGGAGGATGGGTTGTAGTTTCCTGGCGATCTTGCGTAGGGCTCCTAGGTGTGGGTTATATGTGACCACCAAAGGTACCCTGTCGCTTGTCTCCTTCTGTTTGTATTCAAGGAGATCACTTCTTGGTATTCTGGTGGCTTTGTGAATTTGCTGGTCTACAATTCTGTGGTTATATCCACGGTTTATAAAGTCTGATCTCAAGGCTTTAATCCGCTGGTCTCTGTCTGCTGTGTCGGAGCATATCCGGTTGTATCGTATGGCTTGACTGTAGATGGTTTCTTGTTTGGTGTGTGTCGGGTGGAAGCTGTTGTCCCTCAAATAGCTGGCTCTGTCTGTAGGTTTGCGGTATACAGAGGTCTGTAGTTGGTTGTTCTTTATAGTAATGGTGGTGTCTAGGAAATGTACTTCATCCGGGGAATGGGTGAGTTTGAGGTTGATGGTCGGGTGGAAAGTATTGAAGTTGTCATAGAACTGTAGGAGGTCCTGTTCGCCAGAGGTCCAAATCAGGAGGATGTCATCTATGTAGCGAAGGTATGTAAGGGGTTTCAAGTGACAGGTGGACAGAAAGTCACTTTCGAGTTTTGCGCAGAACAGATTGGCATACTGTGGCGCCATCCGAGTACCCATTGCGGTCCCGGTTGTCTGAAGGTATGTGTCATTTCCAAATGTGAAGTAGTTATGGGTCAGAATAAATTCGATGCATTTAGTCACTGTCTTTGTGAGTGGCTCCTGCGGTCCCAGAAAGTATCTGCAGGCTGAAATCCCATCCTCATGGGGGATGTTGGTATAAAGTGACTCTACATCCATGGTTGCTAGTAGTGTTCCTGTTGGGAGGGGGCCAATTGCATTCAGTTTTTTTAGCGGGTCGGTGGTATCCTGGATATAGCTGATACCTCTACATGTACAGTATACCGAAAGAGTCTGGTTGTTTTTAGGAGTACTGGGACTTGTTCCACCAATTGGCTGATTACCAATAGCACTGTGTGAGCTTCGCAACGCGTTTCACACGATACTGTTCTTCATCAGGCAATATTTTGGACACCTACATGGGGGCCTTTTATACAGTCATACTGGGATCCCAATAGAATAATTAGTTAGCCGATATACGTAACATGCACAGTAAGTGCAAGGTACCAGCTGAGTTGGGAAGGTATAATGGATACAAATGGTATGCATTATAGCATTGGTACATGCCGATATGTAAATATATAGGGATAGATAGATAGATAGATAGATAGATAGATAGATAGATAGATAGATAGATAGATAGATAGATAGATAGATAGATAGATAGATAATACATACATTGTGCTTATAATTATTGCTTTTTGTAATGCATCCATTTATATTGTTTACATTGCATTGCTATATATTGTGTATTTGTATTATAGATTTTGTAGTTTTTATATACAGGTTTTATTTACTATATTCTTGCTTGATAAGAGATCATTGTGTCAATTTATTATATATATGAATTATTCCGTTTATCCACTCATTTATTAGTGAGGGTATAAATAGGGAGAGTTTCAGCAGCTCCAACCTGTGCCCCATACAAAGCCAATCTAGGTGAAACTAGTTGGGAAGCAGGTTTTGGAGTGTGTGAGGACAGTGCTGGAGGACCTGCACAGTGACTTGCCTAGTGAGTGCTTGAACGTTGCTGACTGGTGCATGGAAGTCTCGCGAGATGTGAGTGGATCTCTCGTGACGCGGAAGTGATCCGGACACAGGGGGAGTAGCGGTGGAGGACGCGGGACATTGCTCTGAACAGCTGCGGATCCCAGGTGCCGGTGAGCAAGACTGTTCCGGGAAGAGAGTGCGGGACATTGCCCCTGTATATTCTGTCAGCCGTGGCATTCGGTGGTTATGTGCATTGTCTCTCCAGTGGAGATATCCTTTTTATATGTTTTATTATTCATTAAAGTTTGTGTGTTTGTACTTTAGTACATGTGAAGATTGAGATAATGTGAGTGGCTATCATCACCTCCATTTTGGCCTAAACCACCATTTTCTGAGTGTTTGCTATATGAATGTATATTTGTCTCATTCGTGAATGAATGAACTGTGAATGTTTGAATCTGCAGAGTATCGCTCCTAGATATAACTAACCCTTTTTAATTCCTACAAGGCAGGCAAGAATTGAAATAGCATTCGTAAGCGATTAGACATTCCTGCTGATCTGAGTTCTTTCTTATCTGACAGCCACAACATACATACAGGGCTGAACACAGTAACTCCCTTATGTCACAGGGTTGGGAGGCCCACATTATGGTAAATTATCGATAAGAATATAGCAATGTAAAGCATATTTAAGTATCAACGAATTCTGTATTTTTGCATGTCATCATATCATCATTTATCTATAAGCCAGCCCCCTTAAGGGGTGTATTACTCATTTTGAAATGTATAAAAATGTGATACTAAGCAATATGTTTTCAGAGGCCTGAGTTCTTTCTTTGAACTCGTCTCCAATTGTGCCTTGGTACAGATAAACTCATGTGTTACTTTGAACCCTGTATTTGACTCATTGATCTTATTTCTAAGCTTTCACAGATGGCGCATCCTTGAATAGGGACCCAATATCTCGGGACCAGGAAAGCCCAGACGGAGCAGCTGCCTACATTACTCAAACGTGCACACTTGGAATAAGGTATGGCTTTATCCTTTTTAACAAAAAAAGCCGTTAGATTAAAGTTTGAGTAATCTGTAGACAGTTTGTTCTTTATGGGCAACCTACCTGAGTGACGGGACACCCTGTATCACGTGAGTTTATCAATATTATACTGATCAGGTATTGTTATTGTTGTTTTTGTATTATTGCCATAAACTCAGGTTATACCGTGTGCCGCTAAACGGCAGGGCCAAGTAAGGGCCCGGAAGGTATAATAATTAATAAGGTGTTAAGTCTCCTAGAACTTGGGGAGAGAACTATTGTTAAGGAACAGCAGGTAACTGTTTTTAAGGCCACTGTTCCTTAACTCTATATTCTACTTATATTATACCAAGGGTTGGGGCACCTTATTGGTACATGGTCAACTAACGTTGATCGGTGTAAGGTACATGGTCAGCTAACGTTGATCGGTGTAATAGAGGAGAATTATGGGGAACCTACATTCTCAGTCGCCGGCGCAGGGTACGTCCCTTGAAATTATGTGTGGACTTTATGGCAATAAAATGTTTTAAAAATGGATATTTAGTGACGCAGAATATATTGAATAAGAAGGAAAGTGAAACATATCAGGCTCGGTTTTAAAAATAACTGTAGCATTAGTGGACCCCCCTTTTTTCTGATCCCCTTTTCCTCTTCCCCCTTTTCTCACCCTTTTTCACTGAAAAGGAGTTGCATGTCTGTGAGGCACAGGAGTTGCATGTCTGTGAGACATGGAAGTTAATTAGTAACCTAGGAAGAAATGGCTTGAATTTAAGAATGTTAAAGTAGTTTTTTAGGAATTAATGCATTAATACTGCATGGAAAAAGAAGGGAACATCCTCTTTAAATGTTTTTTGTTTGTTTTTGTCTTAGAAAGCTCAGATAGTAACTAGTTTGATGGCATAATAATATACATGTCATGGAGTGAAGTGTTTGTGTGTCACTCTGATAGTTAATGTATGTATGCATGTATGAATGTCTTTATTCATTTAGCACCATTAGTGTACATAGCGCTTCACATTGTCACTTGTTGTACTAATCATAAAAATAACAAATAAATCTCTTGTAAAAGGGTCATTTAAGTTTAAACCCTTTTGTCAAAGTGTATTAAGCCTGCTGCCATTTACAAGGCATGACAGTAGCATTTAAAATAAACCTAGGAAGTATTGTATGTTAAAGTCTGTTAGTGTAATATTTTAAAAGAGAATGAAAATTTGGCAGTTGTAAAAATAAGTCATTTCACCCTGACTCAAATATGAATTTGTATTTTTTCACTGAAGCACATTTTTTCCTGGGCGTAGGAAATACTGTGTTACAATATTTAAATGAAGTTTTAAATTTAAATTGCATGTGCTGATTTAGAGGAGTCAGGGCTAAAAGCAAGGTATATCTATAATGCAAAGTTTTAAAAAGTAAATGTTTATTTTTTATTTAAACAAAAAGAAAGAGTCTGATCTTATGGAGTAAGGAAGCTTTATTAAGTTTTACTCTGGCCCACGAGATTAAGATCATGTTGGAGTTTTGTAGAAAGAAGAATGAATGTTGATGGAAGATAAACTCAGAGAACAGTGTGTATGTGTCTGTGTGGGTGTGTGTAAGAAAGATAAGGAATTATAAATATATAGTAAATAAAACAATAAGATTTATGTTTTTATAGGAAGGGTTGCAGAGATGTTTTGTTTTGTTTTTGTGTTATCAAGGTTTTTCTGTTCAAACTTATAATAGGAAACTAACGGTTTGTTTTCTTAAATACATTGCTCGTCTGATTTTTGAACAGCAGTCATTTAAAAGAGGGAAGGTTAAAAGCAGCCAAGTGGGCTGGCCCCCTCCTCCAGCTTAAGGAATGTACAAAGACCACGTTCCAGACATGAAAAGTTAACTAGAAGCTGAGAGAAAAAAAAAAAAAAAAGAAATGTTTAAAAGCAGCTTAGTTATAGTATAGGGAAAGAGAATGATATTGTAATTTATTTATTTTTGGGACTGAGTTTGCAGGGTCAAACAGGTCTGTTTTGGGTTTTTATCTTATTTTTTGTAAAGTTCATTTTGCTCTGTATCAGAGAAATGTGAAATTATGCTTATTTATTGTGCTTTCTGTTTTTTGTATCTATTTTAGGATAAATACCTCATAGTTTATGAAATGCTTTAGATGGCATAGCCCCCATTATGTAGGAATTATTACAAGAAGGGGTTATAATCCCCACATGCAGTATCCAAATTACCTCTACGCAGAAACCAGTAAACACATTTAAATTCTATTTGTTCTAATTAGGAGATGTTATTTAACGCTATTTGTTATAATTGTTTCATTAACAATACAATAATATTTAATATGTATTTCCGTATTTGAATAGTGTCAAAAGTATACTCAGTACTTCACAAAGCGTACAATATAAACGAGTAAGCATAAAGTCAGATATGAAATAATTTTTCCTATAAAGTTAACTGCATATGTGATGTATTTTTATAACTTTTAACCATTACCTCTCCTTTCCCTCCAAAAGGTGTCTTAATTTGAACCCTGATCTATAGCCTCTCATTTTAAAGAATGCAACTGTAGGCTATCTAGATTTTATTTTTTAAAAGCAGTAGCTATTGTCAAATTCATGATATATATTTAAATCTCAAGCTGCTGATGTTTTAAATACCATCATCCTTTATGTCGTATATTGTTCACATGGCATAGGATTTGCATATGAACAAAAGAGAGGATAATTTATATGATTTTCCATAACACACCTGTCTATATGCGGACTCTGCCTATTTTGTTCATTGCAACATTACCTTGTGTGTTGTTTTGTTATTTATCCTTGAATATTCCTTGCCGATATGACTCCATTCATACTGTGTTGTGTTTTGGTGCTGTCTACTCATTGCTACACATAGCAACATGTTACTTCATGAATATTCATGTAGAGAGGGATATACCCCATCTCTTTACATTTTCCAGCATAACTATTGGATAGCTTTATTTTGAGTCTGTTTGGGAACTAAGTATTAATGTGATAAGCTGCTACTACGCAGTGTTTTGTGGTGAAGCTAATTAGCATTGTTAGTATATTATGGTCACTGGCCCCTCATGTTCTGATAAGGCTTTACACTCGTGTTCATAATAGCATTTTTGTTTACCGTATACTGTCCGTTTCGTTCACATGGGGACTCTTATTTATGATTTATTAGTTGTCATTTTTATGCATTTTGTAAGTTTTTAGCTTGTAAAAAAGTTGTATACGTTTTAGTTGTGTTATAGTTAGGTTTATGTGGATATTTCCCATTTGGTCTGGAATAAATTTGATATTAGTGGTATTAGTTATTTAACTGGTACTTTATGTATATTTTACAGTTTACAATGAGTGCAAGCTTTAGGAACGTTTAGTGACAACCTCTTGCCACTTATCAGTGTTCTCTTACGATACTTTCCTATGCACCTTTGATTTCTTTCTTTTGTAATTGGTGAGCAAGGTATTTTTTGTGTTTATTTTATACGCGGATGCCAAGATAGTGGTGAAAAACAAAAAAATTTGTGCTGATACTAAATTATAGTGGCTAAAAGCGCTCTCCTTGTGCTTTTATTAATGAAATGTTTAAGTCTCTCCAAACTTAGGTGCAGCTTATACAGTCTACCAAGGAGAATACAAAGCAGCATCATCGCAAGAAAAAAGTGCCGGCACCACCGTAAACAGTTAACAAAGACAAAGAATCATCAAGCCAGCGTTTTTTACCAACTGTTAGTGTATCTAGGCACAATAATCCTAGAACATTTAACCACCAAGGAATTAAGACTTCAGGCAAGGCCCGGTCTTAAACAAACAATTTGCTTTTTCTGAACTCAATATTATCAAGGCCCGGACTTAAATGAACAATTTGTTTTTTCAGGACTCCATATTATTTTTATGCTTTAGAGTGTGTTTTTAAGATGTATGCCCCGCTAGGCAAGATCAGCCTACACCATCCAGATGATGATAAGGGATGATCAGTTTTGAAATATTTGTAATGTTCATTGTTTTATGGTCACATTATTTTGCAGACAATCATACAATCTTGCACAATGCTACACAGGTTAATGGGTCACAAGGGAATATATACAATGAATCCCTGCCATACTCTAGTGGCCCCCAATGACGTAAGAGAGAATTACATTTAACCTCTTGAGTAGGGATACCTTACACTAATGCCGAATTTAAAATGATGAAATGTTAATTTGAATTTGTTTACAGGAAACTTTTCTAAACCGAATTCCACTGGTAAATGAGGTTCCTGTAGGTGGAAATTACACTGGGAACAACAATCAATTTATGGGTCAGGTGTCTCCACCAACTAATGAAACTTGTATGAAAATGTATTTACAGCCCTGAACTAAAAATTTACAGGGAGGATGTAGCCTTAATTTTTCAGTTTAATTAAGATAGTAAAATGTGCTTGCACAAATTCTAGTTTATCTAGGGAGTGTATTGGATTTGTGGAAAATAGGCCTACAGAGTATTACCATGTGGTTGGACAGGGTCCTGCTATCTAGGTACAGTTGTACCTGCCTTTACAATGACCCACTGGCAGGATCAGGAATAGCAGAGCCACTTCCAACGCACAGGGGTTGAAAAGTAGTCTATGGAAAGAACAATTTTGGGCTAGCTTATTTCCTAATGTAGGAGTTGAGTTGCTATATGACAGGCTCAATGTACTTACGGATGTACTGGATGATGTTCTCAATCATACAACTACATTCATTAATTTACTTAATCAAGAACAGGTACAGATTAGATTAATGGCCCTACAGAATAGAATGGCTCTGGACTATATTTTAGCGTGTGTGCCCGAGTTAAAGAGCAATGTTATGTTATTTAGAGATCAAAGTGGTAAGATTGAGCATGAGGTAGAGAAGATCGCAGAGATACAGGAGAGATTAAGGAAAGGTGGAGATAAGAGGTGTTTTTAGGAATTACCATGTTGGTTGGTTTTCTAGAAGCGAAACTGATGGATGGATTTGTCTGTGTGTTTGCAGTTCTGATTGTTTTGTATGTCTGTGTCATGTGCAGTAAATCCATACTGCAAAGGTGTGTAACACCCTCTACCCAGGCCATGCCACTGATCACAGACGACACTACGGAAGATGCAATCTCAGAAGGAAAAGTCAGTCCTCCTCAATGGAATACAGATGAAGATGATGGCAGAAAGACCAACCTGGCTGATATGATAGCCAGCAGCTCTGTGAGTTTCCAGAACTATCAGAGCCATGCAAATTGGGGCCCTCCAGGCCAGTGCAACGCTTCTGAGTTTTATCTGAATTATCCTTAAAAGACAATGTTTTCAAGAATAAAAAGAGAGGACTGTGAAGATTGAGATAATGTGAGTGGCTATCATCACCTCCATTTTGGCCTAAACCACCATTTTCTGAGTGTTTGCTATATGAATGTATATTTGTCTCATTCGTGAATGAATGAACTGTGAATGTTTGAATCTGCAGAGTATCGCTCCTAGATATAACTAACCCTTTTTAATTCCTACAAGGCAGGCAAGAATTGAAATAGCATTCGTAAGCGATTAGACATTCCTGCTGATCTGAGTTCTTTCTTATCTGACAGCCACAACATACATACAGGGCTGAACACAGTAACTCCCTTATGTCACAGGGTTGGGAGGCCCACATTATGGTAAATTATCGATAAGAATATAGCAATGTAAAGCATATTTAAGTATCAACGAATTCTGTATTTTTGCATGTCATCATATCATCATTTATCTATAAGCCAGCCCCCTTAAGGGGTGTATTACTCATTTTGAAATGTATAAAAATGTGATACTAAGCAATATGTTTTCAGAGGCCTGAGTTCTTTCTTTGAACTCGTCTCCAATTGTGCCTTGGTACAGATAAACTCATGTGTTACTTTGAACCCTGTATTTGACTCATTGATCTTATTTCTAAGCTTTCACATACAAATACATTGTTTTCCTATCAATATTGTTCATCTGGGCTCTGAGTTCATTTTGGAAACTGGCTGGTGGTTATGTGAAGATCTTTTCCTGATTGGCCAGATTGAGAGGTGATATCCATCATATGAAGGAGTAAAGATCACTGCACACTGCTGATTTATAGTTTACATCCTGTAAGTGCACTTTGTATAAGCAGGCTTGTGCTGGGTTTCTATACAGGTTAAACTGTGTTGTTTTCTCTTTTTCTCCCAAGCGCTCTAGGTCCATTTGTTCCTGTTCTGTTGTTGTTTTCTCTCTGGGTGATAGAATTTGGGCCAGCTGCAGGGAGAGATTTATTTAGCTCATATGTTTTATTTTGTGTTATTGGCTTGCGCATTTCTCTTTTTTCCACAGACTAGAAACTTGGGCAGGTAAAAGTCAGGTTTAAAACAGATAAATGTAAGGTTATGCATTTTGGAAAGAAGATAAAAAATGAAACACAAGAGCGCACCAAGGGTCAAGATTTAATAAAACAAATTGATAAATAACAAGTAAAAACTTACATATAGAGATATATAAGTCCAGTAGAGCAGTGCAGGGGCAACAGTCCTGGTGGTGTCCTGGGCACAGGGGGATCGTGCTGAGGCTTACTGGTCAGTCCCGCGCGCTGGGGCTGGCTGGCTCGGCACCACGTTGTTGTTCCTTCCGAGTTGCGGCTTCTCGCAGGACCCGTGAATAGTAGCCCACCACAAACGCCGGTTCTCCAATGAAACTCACTCTGGCGAACCGAAAGAGTCTGGTTGTTTTTAGGAGTACTGGGACTTGTTCCACCAATTGGCTGATTACCAATAGCACTGTGTGAGCTTCGCAACGCGTTTCACACGATACTGTGCTTCATCAGGCAATATTTTGGACACCTACATGGGGGCCTTTTATACAGTCATACTGGGATCCCAATAGGACAATTAGTTAGCCGATATACGTAACATGCACAGTAAGTGCAAGGTACCAGCTGAGTTGGGAAGGTATAATGGATACAAATGGTATGCATTATAGCATTGGTACATGCCGATATGTAAATATATATATGTAAATATATATATATATATATATATATATATATATATATATATATATATATATATATATATATATATATATATATATATATAAACACAGAAGAAAAAGAAACCTCTAAAGTAGCACTCAGACAATAATTTGCAAAAATATAAAGGGTACTTTAATTAAATCCAAAAGATAACAGAAATACAAACAACTGACTGATGAGCCTGCCTGTCTAAAAAATAAAATGGTGGACACAAAAAAAATGATCAAAAACACAGTGTAATAAACCCAGAAAAAATAAAACTAAAAAATCGATGCCCTAAGAGAAACCTTGCTCACTGAGGGAAAGAGTAGTTTCCCGCAGTGCAGCAGTACAGACCGGCCGGTCACAAAGGATGTTAATGACTAATAGACATCATAAATCAAAAAAATGCAAAACTGAGAGAATATACACAGAAAAAAATATATACATGTGCTGTACTGATAGCAGTGAGAGTGTCAGATACACAGGGGTAAGCCTAATACAATTGTATAATGCTATAACAGGGAATATATGAAATGTGCATGTGCATTTTAACTAGCTAATTAATGACCTTGAGGTTGGCATAGAGAGCAAAGTCTCCATCTTTGCTGATGACAATAAATTGTGAAAACTAGAGAAAGCAACCCTATTACAAGCACTCAGTATGTTGCAGATGGTATGATTACATATTTAAAATACATTTTAATGATATTAAAGTAAAATATATGCACAATGAAGTGAGTAAGTCACTATGGTGACCAGACACATACAAAAAGACAAACACTGTGAACAGTAATAACTTTTTTATTCATTGTGAGTATCCGTAATCTAGCAGCACTATTTAATAAATTATTTTATATACAGTATTATACTACGGGAGCCGCGCTGTCTTCTTTTTGTTTTATAGAGTGAAGAGGAAAGTGGTTGGTCCTGAAGACAGGAAGCGGCACCCTACAGCTAAAGCAGACATTATTTTACCTTTTTTGGGGCTTTTCCCCATTCCCTTTCTCCCATTTTTCTTTGTGTTGTGTTTTTTTTGTCTTCGTTTGTCATTTTATGTGGTATGTTGATTTTATATTTGGAGCTCACTGGCATTTAGATTGCTATTACTCCTCACGTACCTACACTTTCTTCTATCCCGTTATCCAAGCTAGCGCAGCAGTAACTATCTCTCTCTCTCTCTCTCTCTCTCTCTCTCTCTCTCTCTCTCTCTCTCTATATATATATATATATATATATATATATATATATATATATATAGTCATTGGTATGGAGGTTTGCACTTACGTTTGTTAGAAGGCAGATGCTTGTCCCATATGAAGCATGTAGACATGTGGTAACCAGGGGAATCCTGATGACAAAAGACAGCACACCGCAGTAATAATCCAAAAAGTGTGTATTGTGAACACAGGGCCGCCAACGTTTCGGTCCTCGTAGAGAGATATCTATATCTATCTATCTATATCTATATATATATATATATCTATATCTATCTCTCTCTATCTATCTATCTATCTATCTATCTATCTATCTATCTATCCATCTCTCTATCTCTCTCTCTATCTATCTCTATCTATCTCTATCTATCTCTATCTATCTCTATCTATCTCAGCTGGAACAGTGAAGTAAGTGTACTTTTCCGGCTAACAGAGCGTTAATCCTCCCTGGTATGGCAAATGCAGCTGCTGCCTAATTGAGAAGGCTGAGCTCCTGATAGCAGTAAGAAAAGGATTTGCCCCTAAGCACACCTCCAGCGATGGACGATCAAACCAGGAGGTGTTGCAGCGCCGGAGCGGTTTTCAAATCAGCCCGACGCCACTGGTGGACAAGCTGCTACATTCCTATGTCCACAATCCACCGCGCATTTACTTCTGATTTGTCGTGAGTAGAATTTTGGTTTTAGATCAACCGGACCAGCTGCCTGCTGTTGTGTTCTCAACTGTATTTTGTAATCACTTGTTGTATTAAAATTAGCTCTTTCATTTAAGTCAGCCTTGCCTGTATCTGTCTTTGTTGTTTGTATAGTGTTTGTACTGTATGTCCCTTTCAGTAGCAGTTTGCACTATGATTTTTTTTTTTGCTTGATTCCACATATTACGTCACATCTGGTCGTGGTCACAACTTTGGAAGTACAAGACTGGAGGTGGATCTGTGTGTTCCGGTCCAATTCGATCCCCAATAGACTATCTTTGGACATTTAGGCGCCGGTTTGTATTTGTTTTTTTTTTTACCCATTTAATCATGTTATATAATCGGATTGAACTAGAGAAAAACCGGGTCCAATACTGCCGACACAATTGTCAAGGGAGGAGAGCCCCAATACACTCAACCCTATTCGGCATGATTTTAAGGGTCCCACACCTGTAGTCCACACCTTCCCAAAGGGCAACTAGTTGTAATATGCCAAAGGTAACCAACAGATGGTGGTGTCCACTTCCGTGTTGATCAAGGTCATATGGAGGCCTCTAGACCAGGAGATATATCTGTAAAATCAGGCCAGATGACACAGTGGTCTGAGTGGATCAGCGTTCTCCAACACTCATCCCTCACCCAGAGTGTCGTACCTGAGAATATGCACAAATAAAAATCTTGGAGTTTAGGTTCAATGATCAGTGGACAGATCACGCTATGTTAGTGAGATCATATTCTCTGTTCAGGCCCCCTGGGTGTAATGTACCCAATTCCCGGATCCAGAAGGCATCCCTTCTCTTGAGCACCTGTGCCCTATTGCCACCACGTCGTGGTTTGATCACCACCTCTATGATTTGGAACCGTAATTGGCTTATGTTGTGCCCAGCTTGTGTGAAGTGTGTGGACACGGGTTGGTCCAGCACTTTACATTGGATGGTAGTTTTGTGCTGGCTAATCCGCTCTTTGACATTACGTATTGTTTCACCCACGTAGGCCAACCTGCAGGGACATTTAAGGAGGTAGACCACAAAATCGGAATTGCATATGGCATAATCCCTTATCTCATACCTTTTACCCGTACGTGGGTGAGTGAAAGAGGGGCCCTTCTGTACATTGCCACACTGTACACATGACAAACATGGGAGGTGCCAAAATCTGCTTGTACTAACGCATCCCTCAATGTGGGTGCCTTCCTGTATTACATTAATGGAGGTGCTGAAAACATATGGTCTAGCATAGGATCTAAACTAAGTTGCGACCAATACTTTTTAAGTATTCTACCAATCCTATGACTGGCTGTGCTGTATGTACTTACAAATGGTATTCTTTGCAACCTCTCTTTGGCCCTGGTGGAATGTAGTAATGTCTCCCTATCCAGGTTCTCAACCCTTGTTCTCTCAACCTGGAGTTCCCCACTCGGGTACCCCCGATCTCTAAAATTGTTGGTCATAGCTGTAAGTCGTTCAACAAGGTTCCCTGACAATTCGCTTAACCCGATAGAGCTGGCTGTGATGTAGTAATGTATTACGGTCAGTTGATTTGATAAATAAATCTGTTTGTAGTCGACCTTCCGATTTATATACATTTGTGTCTAGAAAACATATTTCCTGTTTATCTTGATGTACTGTAAACGTGAGAGTGGGTAGGCACCCATTGAGATGTGTAAGGAACAAGGTAAGATCATCAGTGGTGCCTGTCCAGACAAAGAAAATGTTGTCAATATATCTTAGCTATGAGCGTGCATACATTTTGAAAAGTACATGATTATAGACACACCTATCCTCAAACAAATTCATGAATATGTTTGCATAAGTTGGGGCCCCATTGGACCCCATGGCAGTACCTCTCGTTTGATTGTAAAATGTATCCTCAAAGAGGAAGTCATTGTCATATAGTATAACCTTCAAGAGACTTATCAGTAACTCTCGTTAAATTGGTACTAGGAGACTCCGCTGGGCCAGATAGAACTCCACAGCCCCCATACCCTCCAAATGGGTAATGGAGGTGTAGAGGCTGCCAACATCCAGTGTCACCAGCAGCGCCTCCTGTGAGACATTTTGTAGTTGTCTAATGTGCAGGAGGAACTGTGTGGTGTCCTTAAGAAATGATTGTCCTTTTTCAACTAAGGGTCTAAGGATGAGATCTAGAAGAATGGATAAGGGCTCAAAAATGGAGCCTGTCCCCGCCACTATGGGTCTCCCTGGTGGATTCTCCAATTGTTTGTGAATTTTGGGGAGTACATAGAGGACTGGGATCATTGGTTCTTCTACTGTTAAATATAATCAAAGTTGTTTCGTAATGATCCCATCTGTCTCTGCCCCCTCCAAAATTCCTTGAATGGCTTTGTAAATATCTGAAGTGGGGTCAACTTGTAGTGGTCTATAATTATCCCGATTAGAAAGTTGAGACATAATTTCAGCCCTGTACTGAGATCTATCCCTAACCACTATTGCTCCCCCTTTGTCAGCTGTTTTTATTATAATGGCCTTGTTATTCCTAAGGCTATTAACTGCCATACGTTCCTGCTTGCTAAAATTAGCACCAGAGATGTTCCTATTACCTGCGTGTAGTTTCTCAAGTTCCCGTGTTGTGGATTGAATGTAGGCCTCAACCTGATGGTTATTGCATGGTGGACTCCTTGTGCTTTTGCTTTTAAGGTCACATGTTGGCTCCATGAGCGGTGTCAGCTTCTGGTACCCCTGCCATGCCTATCTTCAGATTAGAACCAACGCTAACACCACCCTAACACCTGTCACTAGTTTTAAATACCTGGGCTTATGGTTTGACTCCCACTTAACGTTCGGGATGCACATTGATACCCTGACAACCAAGACCTATGCCAAACTAGGGGTACTTTACAGGAACAAATCCTCCCTAAGTCTCCTAGTCAGAAAGCGTATCGCACAGCAGATGCTAATGCCAATGATTGACTATGGAGACATAGTATATGGCTCGGCTCCTCAAACCCACCTTAGCAAACTTGACACCCTCTACAATTCAATTTGTCGTTTTGTTCTCCAATGCAACTACAACACACATCACTGCGAAATGCTCAAAGAACTAGATTGGTCAACACTAGAGTCTAGGCGCAAAGTTCACCTTTCCTGTCTTGCCTTTAAATTCTTCATGGGCAAGCTACCCAGCTACCTGAACAAGCTTCTCACCCCTACCACTTGCAGCACTTATCACCTGAGATCAGACTCCAAAAGACTATTCATGGTCCCAAGGCTCAACAAAGTATCCAGACGTTCCTCCTTCTCCTTCCGTGCACCCCAAAACTGGATCAACCTACCAGAGACTCTCACATCCACCACCAGTTTAAGGTCTTTCAAATCTAAGGCTGTCTAACATTTTAACCTGGTCTGTAACTGTTTCATACGCTCATAATATATATTTTCTTTAACTGTGCACGCAATGTCTTGTATATAATGCCCCAGTTCAAACATACACCATATAATGTATACCCTGTTCATTTATGTAACTGTACTTGTAACCATGTATTATTTGTTTTACTCTGTGCCCAGGACATACTTGAAAACGAGAGGTAACTCTCAATGTATTACTTCCTGGTAAAATATTTTATAAATAAATAAATCTCAATGGTCGTAGATTGGGTACCCACTAATCCCTGCTCCCCATGCCTACCTGAGTGAGCAAAGAAGGCTTTCCATCTAAATGTCCTAAACAAACGTGCAATGTCCAAGTCCAGTTCAAAAAGGTTGAGCCTGTTCATGGGGGCTGTGTGTGTGTGTGTGTTTCAGTATTAGGTGATACCTTTTTTATTTGTACTAACAATTTATCTATAACAAATAGAATGTAAAAGACAGCGCCTTTGGAGTATCGCACAATGTTAATTCAGTCCAATCATGAACTTAAATATGTGGTGACGAAAAAACATAGATGACCAAATTGTACTGAATTAATGGAATATTAATGAATCAGTGTGATTCTGTGGTGGTGAGTGGAATTAAATACTAATGGTTATATATGTGAATATATGACAAAAACATATAACTAAAAACGTGTAAAATTATAACAATATTAATAATGTCAAATTATAAAGTGAGGAGTAAAAGTGTAATATATATATATATATATATATATATATATATATATATATATATATATATATATATGAGAACAACAAGAAAAGAAAGCGCCCGATCCTAGTGCAGCATGAAAAAATACAATTTAATAAAAATGAATAAAACCAACAAATGCGAACTCACAAAAACAGGATAAATAAAAGCATATAATGAGTATACTCATTCGCCAACCGCCCACGATGTGCCTTGGATGGCGCGCCCTCTCTCTGTCTAGGTTTTCTCAGCTCTTCTGAACCGACATCCAGCAGGGGATACAGGAAACAGCTCACCACAATGTGACCCGGAAGTCCTCCACAATGTTAGTGTATTCCGGATGTGAGGTCTGCAGTCCGTGACCCCGCGATGCAGGGGCTGATCAGAGAAGTCTCTCTGCACTCCCAAAGGCAGTCCGTAATGAGGTGGGCAGTGAGGATAGAGTAGAATTGTGTATCACAGTGTGACAGCAGCTGAAAAACGCTCTTCCCTACGCGTTTCTTCACATAAAGTGATTTCATCAGGGGATATCTGACCTGTCTACGTCAGAACATATTTATAGTGATGAGTCAATCAACCACTTGGTAGCTAATTGGTATAAACACATGTGTGATGACAATTAAAGGAACAAACATTAATTGAAGACAATGAGTGTCCTGTTCGTAGTGCACAACACCTTGCAATATCAATTAGTTATATAATTAAAAATTGGCAGATCAATAATGTTATCAAATGCCTAAAACAAGTGTAAATATGTAGTATATATAAACAATATTGCATGAATATACTATTATGATAAAATTCATACAGGACTGCATTCAGTATATTTATGGGTGTGTGAGTACTAAGAAATAATCACCAAGTTATATATACACCCAATAATGATTAATGATAACTCAATTGGATATCCCTATTAATGGGAATACTTGCAGCCCTGAATGTTCTCATCTATGTCAGATTGTTGAATGCACAAATAAAACAATGATGTGTTCTTGTTTAGAATCCTAATTGTCTGGGCTCCCTAACTAACCTGTGTCGGTATATATGGGACCTCAGACATGGGCTAATAGGATCTATAGCATGATGATTAATGAATATTTGTTTAGAAGAAATGAATGACCTGGAGGAAATGATTGGGGATGTGGATGTAAATCAATTATTGGATAGTTGAAGGATTATATAAATGTATATATGAGTGAACTGAGGCGATAAACTTTGACCTCTGTATGTGAGTCTAATATATTGTTATATTGGAGAACTCATGGATGAATTAGTTATATTGGATTGGCAAAGAACCAGGAGAACTGCAGACTGGAACCTTGTATCCCACAGTCACCTGTATATCAAAATGGGAAGCAAATGCATCACAGCACCTGTGTCTCCACTGGCCAAGGAAAATAAAGAAGTGAATAAATAATAAAGGGTTATGTGAATATTGAATAAAATGAGTGTGTTATAAGTGATACTTAAACGTGATTAAAATCTTCATTATGCTTGTTTGTGACTACTTAAATGGAATAAACCTATACGAATATATGAGTGTATTTCTAATGTGCGTGCTTAATAGTCAATGTCTAGTGTATATATTAAAAATCTAATTAATCTAACTATTTATGATAGGAATCATTAACCAATATGATTGTGAATGACTAATACTTAATGTGTCTATAATGTTTAAATCATGAAGAACTGAATGACCAAAAGGACACTCCCTGAGACAGATATGGAGGGAACATGACAAGCATGTTCAGACCCAGACCTCCACTTCAAGATCTTGTAGGAATATACCCTCAGATTACTGTACTTATATCAATGCAGTCATTTAACCCAGATGGACTAAGTGTATTTAAAACATAAATCCAATATGTTTCACGAAGGTTTAGGCTTTTGTGTCTGTCACCACTTAATAAAGTGGATTTTATATGTTCTATCCCCAGTATTCTGAGTGTTGCTGGGTCTTTGTTGTGTTTTAATGAGTAGTGACGTGACAGACTATGAGTTTGTAGCCCATGGATTATGTTTCTACGATGTTCTAAGAACCTAGTACTCAGGGCTCTTGCTGTACGGCCAATGTATTGTAGCCCACATGGGCATATGATGGCATAAACCACAAAACTGGTTAGACAATTGATATGACCCAGAATCGAATGGGTAGATCCATTGGAAGCAGAAATGATGGAATTGGATGTTTTTAGATGTTTGCATGTAATACACCTACTTCGTTTGCACTGAAAATTACCATTCTTTTGATTTTTACTTTCACAGATGACTGATGTACTTTTTAGTCTAGTAGGTGCTAGAATGGATTTTATGTTCCTAGCTTTTTTAAAAACCACTGGTGGCCTATTAGGTAATTTGTTTCCAATTATTGGATCGTTCTGCAGTATGTTCCAATGGGAATTTAATATGGATTTTATTTTGGAAAATGAGTTGTTATATTGGGTTATAAATGAAGGTATCTCAAATGTTCCTAATTTACTATCCACTATTTGACCCCTATCAAATTTGGATTTACTCTTTTGTAATAAATCCAATCTATTTAGTGTCCCTACCTGTTGATATGTGTCCATGATTATATTCTTGTCATATCCTTTGTTTATAAATTTATTGGCTAGAATATCCCCCTGGGCCAGGTAATCCGAGTTTAGAGAACAATTTCTCCGGACCCTTAGAAACTGACCACGGGGGATATTCTCAAGCCATTTGCCATAATGATTGCTGTTATTATGAATATATCCATTGGCGGATACCTTTTTGAAAAATGTTTTCGTGAGGATATTATTCATATGATCTATACTAAATTCCAAATCTAAAAAGGTGATAAGGGACCTATTCATTTCAAAGGTGAATGTCAACCCCATGGTGTTATTATTGAATTTAGAAAGAATATCCATTAGATCCTGTTCTTGACCATCCCATATGAATATTAGGTCGTCAATGAAACGCCCATAGAACACGAGTCCCGCCCCCAGCCTGGCATTATCCCACACATGGATACTCTCCCACAGACCCATGTATAGATTTGCGTAGCTGGGGGCAAATCTCGTGCCCATGGCCGTTCCACAGACTTGGAGATAATATTGGTCTTCGAACAGGAAATAATTGTGTTCTAGAATGAATCGTATCGCCCTTACAATGAATTCCCTTTGTAGAAGTTCCAGTTTAGTATCAGTCTCTAAGAATGTGTGAATGGCCTGTATACCTTTCTCATGGTCAATACACGTGTAAAGAGATGATACATCACACGTGGCCCATATATATGTCGACTTCCAGGGGATGTTGGAAATGAGGTCAATGACGTGCAGCGAGTCCCTGATGTGTGACCTCAATTCTGCCACAATTGGTTGTAAATAATAATCCACATATTGGGACACGCTGGACGTCATTGACTCCACACCCGATACTATGGGCCTTCCTGGGGGTGCTTTGAGATTCTTATGAATTTTAGGTATGTGGTAAAAAACCGGAGTCCGTGGATGACGTTTGAATAGGAAATCAAATTCTGATCTACTAATTACATTTTGTGCCTGGGCATCTAACAATAGTGCCTTTAGCTGTGTTTGGAATTCAATTAAAGGATCCTCTTTTAACTTAATATAGAAAGTTTCATTGTCTAGTTGACGTTTGGCTTCAAATATGTATGTATCCCTATTTTGCAAGACTATTCCACCCCCTTTGTCTGCCTGTCTGATAACTACATTTTTATTTTTACTTAATTCGTCCAAAGCTTGTTGTTCGTTTGGATGTAGATTTTTACGTTTTAATGTAGGTATATCTTCACAGAGTGTTTCAAAGTCACGTAAGACTAGAGTGTAAAATGTGTCTATGAATCCTCCTTTAGACAAGTAAGGAAAAAAGGTGGATCTTGCGACAAAGGGGGAATGTAAGATCTGAGGAACAGTTTCTACCATGGACTCTTCAATTGCCGAGACCGACAATGTATCTGGAATATGTGCGGAATGTTGAGTAAATAGATTGAAATCTAACTCAGTTTGTGTGTCCGTGACTTCTGGGTTTATATTGGTTGATGTTTGTTCCACCAGATGTTGTGACTGTATGGATATCTGAGATGCCATGGCTCTTATGCAATTTAATTCCTGTGTGTTAAATACTGCACCGACACACTTTATTCGAGCAAATACCCAGTATGTACCTGGCAGATACCTGGAATGCGCCGCTCCTCACCTCTGACAAGCCCCGTTGCGTTTGCCTTCCCAGCCTGGGTTCATGCCTGGCTGACGGGCGGCTGATCTGTTAAATGATAATGATTAGGATTTAATAGGCTGCAATGCTTCGCGTGTCTACCAGATGGCATAAATTCATGAATTGTAATGCAGTATATATATATATATACTGTGCAGTATTGCAGCCAGCAGGAATAAAATGCTTCAATCCCTGCTTGGAAAATACCTCAATGCACTCGGGCAGAAAACAGTCACAAACCTCAATACACCCGGGTATACCCGAATTCGTGGGACTAGCCGAACTCGAATAAAGTGTGTCGCCAGTGTACCACTTCTTTTTCTTTGCTTTTAATAGCAAAATGTCTCATGAGAGTGACCTTTCTAATATATCTATTCAGGTCAACAAATAAATCAAACTTATTTGGTGTGCTGCTAGGTGCAAATGATAATCCCTTGGCCAGTAGAGACACATGATGTGCTGATAATACAAAACTGGACAGATTGAAAATACCGTGACTCTCTGGCATCAAAAGTCTCAGTCTGCTTGTCTCCTTTCTTTGCTGTTGTTTCCCTCCTCTTCTTCCTCGATATCTCGTTTTCTGCGTGGTGTTGTCGATGGCGGTGTTTGGCTCCAAAGAGGATATGTTTTTTCTTTTTTCTCTAATGCCTCTTGTTGACTCACCATCTCTAAAAAAGAAGCTGTATGAGAACCAGATTTTTTGTCTTTGCTACATGATGGTTTAGCTATATCCTTATTTTGTGTCTTTGGTATAGTACCACATGTGGCCTTTTTATTATCAACTTCTAAAAGCCTTGGTTCCTGTTTATCTTCCAATATTTCAAATCTATTAATTACAGGTATGGGTTGGGGAGATTTTGTATTAGACCCACTACGTCCTCTTCTCTCTTTATGATTAGATTTGGAAAAATGTTTAAACACTTTAGGTTTCTCTCTGTGTGTATGAGTGGGTTCTTTGCTATCTTCCCTTTTTCTACTAGATTTACGCCCATTTTTGTGTGGAGTGTGATGGTAAGAACTTTCTCTTTTATTCTTTTTCCAGTTTCTTACCCTATCTGTAGCATAATCTACAACATCCCTCTCAAATTTGTTGTCTTTCCTTTCCAGGACATCCTCCTCATATTTAAGAACCCTCATTGAGACCAAATCGTCTAGTTCTTTGAATTCATCACTATCAATGAAGGGAGTAATTGATTCTTGTAATTCCTCAATCTCTTTTTCTAAACTTATAAGTTTATCTTCACGATAGGAAATGAGGAGCCTAATTAATGCAAATGAACAATTCTCTAAGGTTTGGTTCCAATTGGCTGAGAATTCCTTACTGGTTTCAAAGGTAGGTTTCTTTAAGATTCTCAAGCCTCTTGGAACCAATTTTTTGTCCAAATACTTTTGTAAAGCTAATAAATCAAGCCAATGCTTCATTTCTTCTTTAGCCAATTTCTCTAGCCCATAGAATTTGGCTTTTAAATCTACTTTAATGACATCATTGTTATCATCTTCCATGTCTTCTATGAGATTAATCTCAGTGGTAACCATATATTGTTGCCTTCTTGCCAATCTTTCCTTACTGCTTAACATCATTTTGAAAGTGTTTATGTTCTGAGTGACACCTGAAGTGCTGCTGTCTAAAGGCGTTGATGAGACACAATATAACAAACAAAGAATAGACTGCGCTCCTCAGGTGTAAACTCAGACTGATTACCAATTGATTGTATTAAGTGGATATAGCAAAGGTGAATGGCAAGGGTGAATGCAACAATAATATGGATGATTGACTCACACTAATAAAAATACATGCAATATGTTATAATAAAATGCTGAGTGCCAATGTTTAAAAAGCTGCTGTGAACACAAATATATGCCAGTGAACAATACAAATATAAAAAAATAGCATGTGTTGGTGGTTATGACTACTGCACTAATGAATCCCTCCTGGATGATACTAAATAATGATGAATGGAAAAATACGAAAAAAATGACACTAATTGTGTCAAAAATAAAAATAAAAATAAAAATGAAAAAATATGAAAAATATAAAAATATATCAACCAAACCAAGGGTCCATGCTAGGATCTGGCTGCTCTCATCAAGGACCAACGAACTCCCAGAAATCTGTGAACAACAAGAAAAGAAAGCGCCCGATCCTAGTGCAGCATGAAAAAATACAATTTAATAAAAATGAATAAAACCAACAAATGCGAACTCACAAAAACAGGATAAATAAAAGCATATAATGAGTATACTCATTCGCCAACCGCCCACGATGTGCCTTGGATGGCGCGCCCTCTCTCTGTCTAGGTTTTCTCAGCTCTTCTGAACCGACATCCAGCAGGGGATACAGGAAACAGCTCACCACAATGTGACCCGGAAGTCCTCCACAATGTTAGTGTATTCCGGATGTGAGGTCTGCAGTCCGTGACCCCGCGATGCAGGGGCTGATCAGAGAAGTCTCTCTGCACTCCCAAAGGCAGTCCGTAATGAGGTGGGCAGTGAGGATAGAGTAGAATTGTGTATCACAGTGTGACAGCAGCTGAAAAACGCTCTTCCCTACGCGTTTCTTCACATAAAGTGATTTCATCAGGGGATATCTGACCAGTCTACGTCAGAACATATTTATAGTGATGAGTCAATCAACCACTTGGTAGCTAATTGGTATAAACACATGTGTGATGACAATTAAAGGAACAAACATTAATTGAAGACAATGAGTGTCCTGTTCGTAGTGCACAACACCTTGCAATATCAATTAGTTAAATAATTAAAAATTGGCAGATCAATAATGTTATCAAATGCCTAAAACAAGTGTAAATATGTAGTATATATAAACAATATTGCATGAATATACTATTATGATAAAATTCATACAGGACTGCATTCAGTATATTTATGGGTGTGTGAGTACTAAGAAATAATCACCAAGTTATATATACACCCAATAATGATTAATGATAACTCAATTGGATATCCCTATTAGTGGGAATACTTGCAGCCCTGAATGTTCTCATCTATGTCAGATTGTTGAATGCACAAATAAAACAATGATGTGTTCTTGTTTAGAATCCTAATTGTCTGGGCTCCCTAACTAACCTGTGTCGGTATATATGGGACCTCAGACATGGGCTAATAGGATCTATAGCATGATGATTAATGAATATTTGTTTAGAAGAAATGAATGACCTGGAGGAAATGATTGGGGATGTGGATGTAAATCAATTATTGGATAGTTGAAGGATTATATAAATGTATATATGAGTGAACTGAGGCGATAAACTTTGACCTCTGTATGTGAGTCTAATATATTGTTATATTGGAGAACTCATGGATGAATTAGTTATATTGGATTGGCAAAGAACCAGGAGAACTGCAGACTGGAACCTTGTATCCCACAGTCACCTGTATATCAAAATGGGAAGCAAATGCATCACAGCACCTGTGTCTCCACTGGCCAAGGAAAATAAAGAAGTGAATAAATAATAAAGGGTTATGTGAATATTGAATAAAATGAGTGTGTTATAAGTGATACTTAAACGTGATTAAAATCTTCATTATGCTTGTTTGTGACTACTTAAATGGAATAAACCTATACGAATATATGAGTGTATTTCTAATGTGCGTGCTTAATAGTCAATGTCTAGTGTATATATTAAAAATCTAATTAATCTAACTATTTATGATAGGAATCATTAACCAATATGATTGTGAATGACTAATACTTAATGTGTCTATAATGTTTAAATCATGAAGAACTGAATGACCAAAAGGACACTCCCTGAGACAGATATGGAGGGAACATGACAAGCATGTTCAGACCCAGACCTCCACTTCAAGATCTTGTAGGAATATACCCTCAGATTACTGTACTTATATCAATGCAGTCATTTAACCCAGATGGACTAAGTGTATTTAAAACATAAATCCAATATGTTTCACGAAGGTTTAGGCTTTTGTGTCTGTCACCACTTAATAAAGTGGATTTTATATGTTCTATCCCCAGTATTCTGAGTGTTGCTGGGTCTTTGTTGTGTTTTAATGAGTAGTGACGTGACAGACTATGAGTTTGTAGCCCATGGATTATGTTTCTACGATGTTCTAAGAACCTAGTACTCAGGGCTCTTGCTGTACGGCCAATGTATTGTAGCCCACATGGGCATATGATGGCATAAACCACAAAACTGGTTAGACAATTGATATGACCCAGAATCGAATGGGTAGATCCATTGGAAGCAGAAATGATGGAATTGGATGTTTTTAGATGTTTGCATGTAATACACCTACTTCGTTTGCACTGAAAATTACCATTCTTTTGATTTTTACTTTCACAGATGACTGATGTACTTTTTAGTCTAGTAGGTGCTAGAATGGATTTTATGTTCCTAGCTTTTTTAAAAACCACTGGTGGCCTATTAGGTAATTTGTTTCCAATTATTGGATCGTTCTGCAGTATGTTCCAATGGGAATTTAATATGGATTTTATTTTGGAAAATGAGTTGTTATATTGGGTTATAAATGAAGGTATCTCAAATGTTCCTAATTTACTATCCACTATTTGACCCCTATCAAATTTGGATTTACTCTTTTGTAATAAATCCAATCTATTTAGTGTCCCTACCTGTTGATATGTGTCCATGATTATATTCTTGTCATATCCTTTGTTTATAAATTTATTGGCTAGAATATCCCCCTGGGCCAGGTAATCCGAGTTTAGAGAACAATTTCTCCGGACCCTTAGAAACTGACCACGGGGGATATTCTCAAGCCATTTGCCATAATGATTGCTGTTATTATGAATATATCCATTGGCGGATACCTTTTTGAAAAATGTTTTCGTGAGGATATTATTCATATGATCTATACTAAATTCCAAATCTAAAAAGGTGATAAGGGACCTATTCATTTCAAAGGTGAATGTCAACCCCATGGTGTTATTATTGAATTTAGAAAGAATATCCATTAGATCCTGTTCTTGACAATCCCATATGAATATTAGGTCGTCAATGAAACGCCCATAGAACACGAGTCCCGCCCCCAGCCTGGCATTATCCCACACATGGATACTCTCCCACAGACCCATGTATAGATTTGCGTAGCTGGGGGCAAATCTCGTGCCCATGGCCGTTCCACAGACTTGGAGATAATATTGGTCTTCGAACAGGAAATAATTGTGTTCTAGAATGAATCGTATCGCCCTTACAATGAATTCCCTTTGTAGAAGTTCCAGTTTAGTATCAGTCTCTAAGAATGTGTGAATGGCCTGTATACCTTTCTCATGGTCAATACACGTGTAAAGAGATGATACATCACACGTGGCCCATATATATGTCGACTTCCAGGGGATGTTGGAAATGAGGTCAATGACGTGCAGCGAGTCCCTGATGTGTGACCTCAATTCTGCCACAATTGGTTGTAAATAATAATCCACATATTGGGACACGCTGGACGTCATTGACTCCACACCCGATACTATGGGCCTTCCTGGGGGTGCTTTGAGATTCTTATGAATTTTAGGTATGTGGTAAAAAACCGGAGTCCGTGGATGACGTTTGAATAGGAAATCAAATTCTGATCTACTAATTACATTTTGTGCCTGGGCATCTAACAATAGTGCCTTTAGCTGTGTTTGGAATTCAATTAAAGGATCCTCTTTTAACTTAATATAGAAAGTTTCATTGTCTAGTTGACGTTTGGCTTCAAATATGTATGTATCCCTATTTTGCAAGACTATTCCACCCCCTTTGTCTGCCTGTCTGATAACTACATTTTTATTTTTACTTAATTCGTCCAAAGCTTGTTGTTCGTTTGGATGTAGATTTTTACGTTTTAATGTAGGTATATCTTCACAGAGTGTTTCAAAGTCACGTAAGACTAGAGTGTAAAATGTGTCTATGAATCCTCCTTTAGACAAGTAAGGAAAAAAGGTGGATCTTGCGACAAAGGGGGAATGTAAGATCTGAGGAACAGTTTCTACCATGGACTCTTCAATTGCCGAGACCGACAATGTATCTGGAATATGTGCGGAATGTTGAGTAAATAGATTGAAATCTAACTCAGTTTGTGTGTCCGTGACTTCTGGGTTTATATTGGTTGATGTTTGTTCCACCAGATGTTGTGACTGTATGGATATCTGAGATGCCATGGCTCTTATGCAATTTAATTCCTGTGTGTTAAATACCACTTCTTTTTCTTTGCTTTTAATAGCAAAATGTCTCATGAGAGTGACCTTTCTAATATATCTATTCAGGTCAACAAATAAATCAAACTTATTTGGTGTGCTACTAGGTGCAAATGATAATCCCTTGGCCAGTAGAGACACATGATGTGCTGATAATACAAAACTGGACAGATTGAAAATACCGTGACTCTCTGGCATCAAAAGTCTCAGTCTGCTTGTCTCCTTTCTTTGCTGTTGTTTCCCTCCTCTTCTTCCTCGATATCTCGTTTTCTGCGTGGTGTTGTCGATGGCGGTGTTTGGCTCCAAAGAGGATATGTTTTTTCTTTTTTCTCTAATGCCTCTTGTTGACTCACCATCTCTAAAAAAGAAGCTGTATGAGAACCAGATTTTTTGTCTTTGCTACATGATGGTTTAGCTATATCCTTATTTTGTGTCTTTGGTATAGTACCACATGTGGCCTTTTTATTATCAACTTCTAAAAGCCTTGGTTCCTGTTTATCTTCCAATATTTCAAATCTATTAATTACAGGTATGGGTTGGGGAGATTTTGTATTAGACCCACTACGTCCTCTTCTCTCTTTATGATTAGATTTGGAAAAATGTTTAAACACTTTAGGTTTCTCTCTGTGTGTATGAGTGGGTTCTTTGCTATCTTCCCTTTTTCTACTAGATTTACGCCCATTTTTGTGTGGAGTGTGATGGTAAGAACTTTCTCTTTTATTCTTTTTCCAGTTTCTTACCCTATCTGTAGCATAATCTACAACATCCCTCTCAAATTTGTTGTCTTTCCTTTCCAGGACATCCTCCTCATATTTAAGAACCCTCATTGAGACCAAATCGTCTAGTTCTTTGAATTCATCACTATCAATGAAGGGAGTAATTGATTCTTGTAATTCCTCAATCTCTTTTTCTAAACTTATAAGTTTATCTTCACGATAGGAAATGAGGAGCCTAATTAATGCAAATGAACAATTCTCTAAGGTTTAGTTCCAATTGGCTGAGAATTCCTTACTGGTTTCAAAGGTAGGTTTCTTTAAGATTCTCAAGCCTCTTGGAACCAATTTTTTGTCCAAATACTTTTGTAAAGCTAATAAATCAAGCCAATGCTTCATTTCTTCTTTAGCCAATTTCTCTAGCCCATAGAATTTGGCTTTTAAATCTACTTTAATGACATCATTGTTATCATCTTCCATGTCTTCTATGAGATTAATCTCAGTGGTAACCATATATTGTTGCCTTCTTGCCAATCTTTCCTTACTGCTTAACATCATTTTGAAAGTGTTTATGTTCTGAGTGACACCTGAAGTGCTGCTGTCTAAAGGCGTTGATGAGACACAATATAACAAACAAAGAATAGACTGCGCTCCTCAGGTGTAAACTCAGACTGATTACCAATTGATTGTATTAAGTGGATATAGCAAAGGTGAATGGCAAGGGTGAATGCAACAATAATATGGATGATTGACTCACACTAATAAAAATACATGCAATATGTTATAATAAAATGCTGAGTGCCAATGTTTAAAAAGCTGCTGTGAACACAAATATATGCCAGTGAACAATACAAATATAAAAAAATAGCATGTGTTGGTGGTTATGACTACTGCACTAATGAATCCCTCCTGGATGATACTAAATAATGATGAATGGAAAAATACGAAAAAAATGACACTAATTGTGTCAAAAATAAAAATAAAAATAAAAATGAAAAAATATGAAAAATATAAAAATATATCAACCAAACCAAGGGTCCATGCTAGGATCTGGCTGCTCTCATCAAGGACCAACGAACTCCCAGAAATCTGTGAACAACAAGAAAAGAAAGCGCCCGATCCTAGTGCAGCATGAAAAAATACAATTTAATAAAAATGAATAAAACCAACAAATGCGAACTCACAAAAACAGGATAAATAAAAGCATATAATGAGTATACTCATTCGCCAACCGCCCACGATGTGCCTTGGATGGCGCGCCCTCTCTCTGTCTAGGTTTTCTCAGCTCTTCTGAACCGACATCCAGCAGGGGATACAGGAAACAGCTCACCACAATGTGACCCGGAAGTCCTCCACAATGTTAGTGTATTCCGGATGTGAGGTCTGCAGTCCGTGACCCCGCGATGCAGGGGCTGATCAGAGAAGTCTCTCTGCACTCCCAAAGGCAGTCCGTAATGAGGTGGGCAGTGAGGATAGAGTAGAATTGTGTATCACAGTGTGACAGCAGCTGAAAAACGCTCTTCCCTACGCGTTTCTTCACATAAAGTGATTTCATCAGGGGATATCTGACCAGTCTACGTCAGAACATATTTATAGTGATGAGTCAATCAACCACTTGGTAGCTAATTGGTATAAACACATGTGTGATGACAATTAAAGGAACAAACATTAATTGAAGACAATGAGTGTCCTGTTCGTAGTGCACAACACCTTGCAATATCAATTAGTTATATAATTAAAAATTGGCAGATCAATAATGTTATCAAATGCCTAAAACAAGTGTAAATATGTAGTATATATAAACAATATTGCATGAATATACTATTATGATAAAATTCATACAGGACTGCATTCAGTATATTTATGGGTGTGTGAGTACTAAGAAATAATCACCAAGTTATATATACACCCAATAATGATTAATGATAACTCAATTGGATATCCCTATTAGTGGGAATACTTGCAGCCCTGAATGTTCTCATCTATGTCAGATTGTTGAATGCACAAATAAAACAATGATGTGTTCTTGTTTAGAATCCTAATTGTCTGGGCTCCCTAACTAACCTGTGTCGGTATATATGGGACCTCAGACATGGGCTAATAGGATCTATAGCATGATGATTAATGAATATTTGTTTAGAAGAAATGAATGACCTGGAGGAAATGATTGGGGATGTGGATGTAAATCAATTATTGGATAGTTGAAGGATTATATAAATGTATATATGAGTGAACTGAGGCGATAAACTTTGACCTCTGTATGTGAGTCTAATATATTGTTATATTGGAGAACTCATGGATGAATTAGTTATATTGCATTGGCAAAGAACCAGGAGAACTGCAGACTGGAACCTTGTATCCCACAGTCACCTGTATATCAAAATGGGAAGCAAATGCATCACAGCACCTGTGTCTCCACTGGCCAAGGAAAATAAAGAAGTGAATAAATAATAAAGGGTTATGTGAATATTGAATAAAATGAGTGTGTTATAAGTGATACTTAAACGTGATTAAAATCTTCATTATGCTTGTTTGTGACTACTTAAATGGAATAAACCTATACGAATATATGAGTGTATTTCTAATGTGCGTGCTTAATAGTCAATGTCTAGTGTATATATTAAAAATCTAATTAATCTAACTATTTATGATAGGAATCATTAACCAATATGATTGTGAATGACTAATACTTAATGTGTCTATAATGTTTAAATCATGAAGAACTGAATGACCAAAAGGACACTCCCTGAGACAGATATGGAGGGAACATGACAAGCATGTTCAGACCCAGACCTCCACTTCAAGATCTTGTAGGAATATACCCTCAGATTACTGTACTTATATCAATGCAGTCATTTAACCCAGATGGACTAAGTGTATTTAAAACATAAATCCAATATGTTTCACGAAGGTTTAGGCTTTTGTGTCTGTCACCACTTAATAAAGTGGATTTTATATGTTCTATCCCCAGTATTCTGAGTGTTGCTGAGTCTTTGTTGTGTTTTAATGAGTAGTGACGTGACAGACTATGAGTTTGTAGCCCATGGATTATGTTTCTACGATGTTCTAAGAACCTAGTACTCAGGGCTCTTGCTGTACGGCCAATGTATTGTAGCCCACATGGGCATATGATGGCATAAACCACAAAACTGGTTAGACAATTGATATGACCCAGAATCGAATGGGTAGATCCATTGGAAGCAGAAATGATGGAATTGGATGTTTTTAGATGTTTGCATGTAATACACCTACTTCGTTTGCACTGAAAATTACCATTCTTTTGATTTTTACTTTCACAGATGACTGATGTACTTTTTAGTCTAGTAGGTGCTAGAATGGATTTTATGTTCCTAGCTTTTTTAAAAACCACTGGTGGCCTATTAGGTAATTTGTTTCCAATTATTGGATCGTTCTGCAGTATGTTCCAATGGGAATTTAATATGGATTTTATTTTGGAAAATGAGTTGTTATATTGGGTTATAAATGAAGGTATCTCAAATGTTCCTAATTTACTATCCACTATTTGACCCCTATCAAATTTGGATTTACTCTTTTGTAATAAATCCAATCTATTTAGTGTCCCTACCTGTTGATATGTGTCCATGATTATATTCTTGTCATATCCTTTGTTTATAAATTTATTGGCTAGAATATCCCCCTGGGCCAGGTAATCCGAGTTTAGAGAACAATTTCTCCGGACCCTTAGAAACTGACCACGGGGGATATTCTCAAGCCATTTGCCATAATGATTGCTGTTATTATGAATATATCCATTGGCGGATACCTTTTTGAAAAATGTTTTCGTGAGGATATTATTCATATGATCTATACTAAATTCCAAATCTAAAAAGGTGATAAGGGACCTATTCATTTCAAAGGTGAATGTCAACCCCATGGTGTTATTATTGAATTTAGAAAGAATATCCATTAGATCCTGTTCTTGACAATCCCATATGAATATTAGGTCGTCAATGAAACGCCCATAGAACACGAGTCCCGCCCCCAGCCTGGCATTATCCCACACATGGATACTCTCCCACAGACCCATGTATAGATTTGCGTAGCTGGGGGCAAATCTCGTGCCCATGGCCGTTCCACAGACTTGGAGATAATATTGGTCTTCGAACAGGAAATAATTGTGTTCTAGAATGAATCGTATCGCCCTTACAATGAATTCCCTTTGTAGAAGTTCCAGTTTAGTATCAGTCTCTAAGAATGTGTGAATGGCCTGTATACCTTTCTCATGGTCAATACACGTGTAAAGAGATGATACATCACACGTGGCCCATATATATGTCGACTTCCAGGGGATGTTGGAAATGAGGTCAATGACGTGCAGCGAGTCCCTGATGTGTGACCTCAATTCTGCCACAATTGGTTGTAAATAATAATCCACATATTGGGACACGCTGGACGTCATTGACTCCACACCCGATACTATGGGCCTTCCTGGGGGTGCTTTGAGATTCTTATGAATTTTAGGTATGTGGTAAAAAACCGGAGTCCGTGGATGACGTTTGAATAGGAAATCAAATTCTGATCTACTAATTACATTTTGTGCCTGGGCATCTAACAATAGTGCCTTTAGCTGTGTTTGGAATTCAATTAAAGGATCCTCTTTTAACTTAATATAGAAAGTTTCATTGTCTAGTTGACGTTTGGCTTCAAATATGTATGTATCCCTATTTTGCAAGACTATTCCACCCCCTTTGTCTGCCTGTCTGATAACTACATTTTTATTTTTACTTAATTCGTCCAAAGCTTGTTGTTCGTTTGGATGTAGATTTTTACGTTTTAATGTAGGTATATCTTCACAGAGTGTTTCAAAGTCACGTAAGACTAGAGTGTAAAATGTGTCTATGAATCCTCCTTTAGACAAGTAAGGAAAAAAGGTGGATCTTGCGACAAAGGGGGAATATAAGATCTGAGGAACAGTTTCTACCATGGACTCTTCAATTGCCGAGACCGACAATGTATCTGGAATATGTGCGGAATGTTGAGTAAATAGATTGAAATCTAACTCAGTTTGTGTGTCCGTGACTTCTGGGTTTATATTGGTTGATGTTTGTTCCACCAGATGTTGTGACTGTATGGATATCTGAGATGCCATGGCTCTTATGCAATTTAATTCCTGTGTGTTAAATACCACTTCTTTTTCTTTGCTTTTAATAGCAAAATGTCTCATGAGAGTGACCTTTCTAATATATCTATTCAGGTCAACAAATAAATCAAACTTATTTGGTGTGCTACTAGGTGCAAATGATAATCCCTTGGCCAGTAGAGACACATGATGTGCTGATAATACAAAACTGGACAGATTGAAAATACCGTGACTCTCTGGCATCAAAAGTCTCAGTCTGCTTGTCTCCTTTCTTTGCTGTTGTTTCCCTCCTCTTCTTCCTCGATATCTCGTTTTCTGCGTGGTGTTGTCGATGGCGGTGTTTGGCTCCAAAGAGGATATGTTTTTTCTTTTTTCTCTAATGCCTCTTGTTGACTCACCATCTCTAAAAAAGAAGCTGTATGAGAACCAGATTTTTTGTCTTTGCTACATGATGGTTTAGCTATATCCTTATTTTGTGTCTTTGGTATAGTACCACATGTGGCCTTTTTATTATCAACTTCTAAAAGCCTTGGTTCCTGTTTATCTTCCAATATTTCAAATCTATTAATTACAGGTATGGGTTGGGGAGATTTTGTATTAGACCCACTACGTCCTCTTCTCTCTTTATGATTAGATTTGGAAAAATGTTTAAACACTTTAGGTTTCTCTCTGTGTGTATGAGTGGGTTCTTTGCTATCTTCCCTTTTTCTACTAGATTTACGCCCATTTTTGTGTGGAGTGTGATGGTAAGAACTTTCTCTTTTATTCTTTTTCCAGTTTCTTACCCTATCTGTAGCATAATCTACAACATCCCTCTCAAATTTGTTGTCTTTCCTTTCCAGGACATCCTCCTCATATTTAAGAACCCTCATTGAGACCAAATCGTCTAGTTCTTTGAATTCATCACTATCAATGAAGGGAGTAATTGATTCTTGTAATTCCTCAATCTCTTTTTCTAAACTTATAAGTTTATCTTCACGATAGGAAATGAGGAGCCTAATTAATGCAAATGAACAATTCTCTAAGGTTTGGTTCCAATTGGCTGAGAATTCCTTACTGGTTTCAAAGGTAGGTTTCTTTAAGATTCTCAAGCCTCTTGGAACCAATTTTTTGTCCAAATACTTTTGTAAAGCTAATAAATCAAGCCAATGCTTCATTTCTTCTTTAGCCAATTTCTCTAGCCCATAGAATTTGGCTTTTAAATCTACTTTAATGACATCATTGTTATCATCTTCCATGTCTTCTATGAGATTAATCTCAGTGGTAACCATATATTGTTGCCTTCTTGCCAATCTTTCCTTACTGCTTAACATCATTTTGAAAGTGTTTATGTTCTGAGTGACACCTGAAGTGCTGCTGTCTAAAGGCGTTGATGAGACACAATATAACAAACAAAGAATAGACTGCGCTCCTCAGGTGTAAACTCAGACTGATTACCAATTGATTGTATTAAGTGGATATAGCAAAGGTGAATGGCAAGGGTGAATGCAACAATAATATGGATGATTGACTCACACTAATAAAAATACATGCAATATGTTATAATAAAATGCTGAGTGCCAATGTTTAAAAAGCTGCTGTGAACACAAATATATGCCAGTGAACAATACAAATATAAAAAAATAGCATGTGTTGGTGGTTATGACTACTGCACTAATGAATCCCTCCTGGATGATACTAAATAATGATGAATGGAAAAATACGAAAAAAATGACACTAATTGTGTCAAAAATAAAAATAAAAATGAAAAAATATGAAAAATATAAAAATATATCAACCAAACCAAGGGTCCATGCTAGGATCTGGCTGCTCTCATCAAGGACCAACGAACTCCCAGAAATCTGTGAACAACAAGAAAAGAAAGCGCCCGATCCTAGTGCAGCATGAAAAAATACAATTTAATAAAAATCAATAAAACCAACAAATGCGAACTCACAAAAACAGGATAAATAAAAGCATATAATGAGTATACTCATTCGCCAACCGCCCACGATGTGCCTTGGATGGCGCGACCTCTCTCTGTCTAGGTTTTCTCAGCTCTTCTGAACCGACATCCAGCAGGGGATACAGGAAACAGCTCACCACAATGTGACCCGGAAGTCCTCCACAATGTTAGTGTATTCCGGATGTGAGGTCTGCAGTCCGTGACCCCGCGATGCAGGGGCTGATCAGAGAAGTCTCTCTGCACTCCCAAAGGCAGTCCGTAATGAGGTGGGCAGTGAGGATAGAGTAGAATTGTGTATCACAGTGTGACAGCAGCTGAAAAACGCTCTTCCCTACGCGTTTCTTCACATAAAGTGATTTCATCAGGGGATATCTGACCAGTCTACGTCAGAACATATTTATAGTGATGAGTCAATCAACCACTTGGTAGCTAATTGGTATAAACACATGTGTGATGACAATTAAAGGAACAAACATTAATTGAAGACAATGAGTGTCCTGTTCGTAGTGCACAACACCTTGCAATATCAATTAGTTATATAATTAAAAATTGGCAGATCAATAATGTTATCAAATGCCTAAAACAAGTGTAAATATGTAGTATATATAAACAATATTGCATGAATATACTATTATGATAAAATTCATACAGGACTGCATTCAGTATATTTATGGGTGTGTGAGTACTAAGAAATAATCACCAAGTTATATATACACCCAATAATGATTAATGATAACTCAATTGGATATCCCTATTAATGGGAATACTTGCAGCCCTGAATGTTCTCATCTATGTCAGATTGTTGAATGCACAAATAAAACAATGATGTGTTCTTGTTTAGAATCCTAATTGTCTGGGCTCCCTAACTAACCTGTGTCGGTATATATGGGACCTCAGACATGGGCTAATAGGATCTATAGCATGATAATTAATGAATATTTGTTTAGAAGAAATGAATGACCTGGAGGAAATGATTGGGGATGTGGATGTAAATCAATTATTGGATAGTTGAAGGATTATATAAATGTATATATGAGTGAACTGAGGCGATAAACTTTGACCTCTGTATGTGAGTCTAATATATTGTTATATTGGAGAACTCATGGATGAATTAGTTATATTGGATTGGCAAAGAACCAGGAGAACTGCAGACTGGAACCTTGTATCCCACAGTCACCTGTATATCAAAATGGGAAGCAAATGCATCACAGCACCTGTGTCTCCACTGGCCAAGGAAAATAAAGAAGTGAATAAATAATAAAGGGTTATGTGAATATTGAATAAAATGAGTGTGTTATAAGTGATACTTAAACGTGATTAAAATCTTCATTATGCTTGTTTGTGACTACTTAAATGGAATAAACCTATACGAATATATGAGTGTATTTCTAATGTGCGTGCTTAATAGTCAATGTCTAGTGTATATATTAAAAATCTAATTAATCTAACTATTTATGATAGGAATCATTAACCAATATGATTGTGAATGACTAATACTTAATGTGTCTATAATGTTTAAATCATGAAGAACTGAATGACCAAAAGGACACTCCCTGAGACAGATATGGAGGGAACATGACAAGCATGTTCAGACCCAGACCTCCACTTCAAGATCTTGTAGGAATATACCCTCAGATTACTGTACTTATATCAATGCAGTCATTTAACCCAGATGGACTAAGTGTATTTAAAACATAAATCCAATATGTTTCACGAAGGTTTAGGCTTTTGTGTCTGTCACCACTTAATAAAGTGGATTTTATATGTTCTATCCCCAGTATTCTGAGTGTTGCTGGGTCTTTGTTGTGTTTTAATGAGTAGTGACGTGACAGACTATGAGTTTGTAGCCCATGGATTATGTTTCTACGATGTTCTAAGAACCTAGTACTCAGGGCTCTTGCTGTACGGCCAATGTATTGTAGCCCACATGGGCATATGATGGCATAAACCACAAAACTGGTTAGACAATTGATATGACCCAGAATCGAATGGGTAGATCCATTGGAAGCAGAAATGATGGAATTGGATGTTTTTAGATGTTTGCATGTAATACACCTACTTCGTTTGCACTGAAAATTACCATTCTTTTGATTTTTACTTTCACAGATGACTGATGTACTTTTTAGTCTAGTAGGTGCTAGAATGGATTTTATGTTCCTAGCTTTTTTAAAAACCACTGGTGGCCTATTAGGTAATTTGTTTCCAATTATTGGATCGTTCTGCAGTATGTTCCAATGGGAATTTAATATGGATTTTATTTTGGAAAATGAGTTGTTATATTGGGTTATAAATGAAGGTATCTCAAATGTTCCTAATTTACTATCCACTATTTGACCCCTATCAAATTTGGATTTACTCTTTTGTAATAAATCCAATCTATTTAGTGTCCCTACCTGTTGATATGTGTCCATGATTATATTCTTGTCATATCCTTTGTTTATAAATTTATTGGCTAGAATATCCCCCTGGGCCAGGTAATCTGAGTTTAGAGAACAATTTCTCCGGACCCTTAGAAACTGACCACGGGGGATATTCTCAAGCCATTTGCCATAATGATTGCTGTTATTATGAATATATCCATTGGCGGATACCTTTTTGAAAAATGTTTTCGTGAGGATATTATTCATATGATCTATACTAAATTCCAAATCTAAAAAGGTGATAAGGGACCTATTCATTTCAAAGGTGAATGTCAACCCCATGGTGTTATTATTGAATTTAGAAAGAATATCCATTAGATCCTGTTCTTGACCATCCCATATGAATATTAGGTCGTCAATGAAACGCCCATAGAACACGAGTCCCGCCCCCAGCCTGGCATTATCCCACACATGGATACTCTCCCACAGACCCATGTATAGATTTGCGTAGCTGGGGGCAAATCTCGTGCCCATGGCCGTTCCACAGACTTGGAGATAATATTGGTCTTCGAACAGGAAATAATTGTATTCTAGAATGAATCGTATCGCCCTTACAATGAATTCCCTTTGTAGAAGTTCCAGTTTAGTATCAGTCTCTAAGAATGTGTGAATGGCCTGTATACCTTTCTCATGGTCAATACACGTGTAAAGAGATGATACATCACACGTGGCCCATATATATGTCGACTTCCAGGGGATGTTGGAAATGAGGTCAATGACGTGCAGCGAGTCCCTGATGTGTGACCTCAATTCTGCCACAATTGGTTGTAAATAATAATCCACATATTGGGACACGCTGGACGTCATTGACTCCACACCCGATACTATGGGCCTTCCTAGGGGTGCTTTGAGATTCTTATGAATTTTAGGTATGTGGTAAAAAACCGGAGTCCGTGGATGACGTTTGAATAGGAAATCCAATTCTGATCTACTAATTACATTTTGTGCCTGGGCATCTAACAATAGTGCCTTTAGCTATGTTTGGAATTCAATTAAAGGATCCTCTTTTAACTTAATATAGAAAGTTTCATTGTCTAGTTGACGTTTGGCTTCAAATATGTATGTATCCCTATTTTGCAAGACTATTCCACCCCCTTTGTCTGCCTGTCTGATAACTACATTTTTATTTTTACTTAATTCGTCCAAAGCTTGTTGTTCGTTTGGATGTAGATTTTTACGTTTTAATGTAGGTATATCTTCACAGAGTGTTTCAAAGTCACGTAAGACTAGAGTGTAAAATGTGTCTATGAATCCTCCTTTAGACAAGTAAGGAAAAAAGGTGGATCTTGCGACAAAGGGGGAATGTAAGATCTGAGGAACAGTTTCTACCATGGACTCTTCAATTGCCGAGACCGACAATGTATCTGGAATATGTGCGGAATGTTGAGTAAATAGATTGAAATCTAACTCAGTTTGTGTGTCCGTGACTTCTGGGTTTATATTGGTTGATGTTTGTTCCACCAGATGTTGTGACTGTATGGATATCTGAGATGCCATGGCTCTTATGCAATTTAATTCCTGTGTGTTAAATACCACTTCTTTTTCTTTGCTTTTAATAGCAAAATGTCTCATGAGAGTGACCTTTCTAATATATCTATTCAGGTCAACAAATAAATCAAACTTATTTGGTGTGCTACTAGGTGCAAATGATAATCCCTTGGCCAGTAGAGACACATGATGTGCTGATAATACAAAACTGGACAGATTGAAAATACCGTGACTCTCTGGCATCAAAAGTCTCAGTCTGCTTGTCTCCTTTCTTTGCTGTTGTTTCCCTCCTCTTCTTCCTCGATATCTCGTTTTCTGCGTGGTGTTGTCGATGGCGGTGTTTGGCTCCAAAGAGGATATGTTTTTTCTTTTTTCTCTAATGCCTCTTGTTGACTCACCATCTCTAAAAAAGAAGCTGTATGAGAACCAGATTTTTTGTCTTTGCTACATGATGGTTTAGCTATATCCTTATTTTGTGTCTTTGGTATAGTACCACATGTGGCCTTTTTATTATCAACTTCTAAAAGCCTTGGTTCCTGTTTATCTTCCAATATTTCAAATCTATTAATTACAGGTATGGGTTGGGGAGATTTTGTATTAGACCCACTACGTCCTCTTCTCTCTTTATGATTAGATTTGGAAAAATGTTTAAACACTTTAGGTTTCTCTCTGTGTGTATGAGTGGGTTCTTTGCTATCTTCCCTTTTTCTACTAGATTTACGCCCATTTTTGTGTGGAGTGTGATGGTAAGAACTTTCTCTTTTATTCTTTTTCCAGTTTCTTACCCTATCTGTAGCATAATCTACAACATCCCTCTCATGGTGTACCCTTTTATCAATTTCAGGTGTATTGAAGAACAGTAACAGGAAAGAAACATCACAGCCATCTACTTCAAGTTTTGGACTTTGAAACACTCTTCAGAGACTGGTTTTGTTTCCTATGGACACAGTGACTCTTTAAGCGCCAGGTATCCCAATTTCACCTTCACATTCATGTTAGTCTACTTGTAACTACAGTACATCAATATACTTCTAATCTAATGAACACATACTGTATATTATTGTGTTATGTCTCTATGTAAAAATTCTGTAATTCATTCATTATTTAATTTACTCCTTCCAATCTATTTAATATTGTTAAAATTAGTCCTCATCAAGTGGTGGCTAAACACAGATTTCCGAATTTTGTAATCAGTGTGGTTCTTCTTTTTGACTGGACTCTGGCACTACTTAAGTCAATCGATTTGTTAGTGGAGTCCACCCCCTGATGAAATCCGCTTTGACGGAAGAAACGCATAGGGTCACATGGTACGAGTGGACTACGGTAGCTGAGTGAGTGCCAATCCTGATGCCGAAGAGCAAAGCTGTTGTAATTGCCCTCGTGGACTGGGAGGTTAGTGGCCCCTCCTCCCAGGGTTTAATTTCACCCCTCCCCACTTTTTAAAGTAAGTAAGTTTCTTTCCTTATGCTGTATGGATGGATTCTCTGCAGAAATTCTCCCTCCACAGAGGTAAAAGAGAAGTTTCAACAGGTTAGTGTACCTGCAAAATATGGGTATACCTTGACGTTAGTTTGCAGTCTTATAACGCTTTGGCCAAAGGTTTTAACTAAATGACCCTTATTTATGAGAATATTATTATTGATATATTTAACTATATACTAATCTCAATATTTTTTGTCAAATTGGATTTAGCATTGGGCTTTTCTGTCTTTTGTTGTATGCATTTGGGAAACAAGAATAAGCAGGCCCTTACAAATTAAATGGGAATATATTGGGGGAATCCTTGATGGAGAAGGATTTAGGTGCGCTTGTAGACCTCAGCCTTAGCAATAGTGCACAAAGTCATGGAGTAGCTGCAAAGGCAAACAAGATCTCATCTTGCATTAAACGGGCAATGGATGGAAGGGAAGTAAACATCGATCAAATTAGTTGAACTAGAACCACCTGACGAAGGAAAGTTGGATCCTACCGAAAATAGTGATTGTTTTTCTACTCTGCATTAGATCTACTAAACTTTGCGGTTTGCATTTATTTAGACACCCTTCCTGCCGTGCTGATACTTTGATCAAGAACGAACATTTTGTAATACATAAGCATTGCAATATTTGTAAAAGTGTCCTGTCCACACCATAGAAATGGGGATTTGAACTGCTTGTGCTCAACGGGTTTATACAAGGGAATATTCTTTAAGGGTCAGTTTCTAAATATAACTCAAACAACCATCAACACTTACAGTGTAAATGCTTGCTTGTATCTGAAACCATGTGAGTGTCATTTGTTTTACCTACCATTTATAAACTATACATACGGTCGGCACTATGTCCAGTTGTATCTTTTAAACAAGGTCCCTGGGAGTCCATTCATACGGGGAAACACTGATTTCTGCATCTCCTGG
Source organism: Ascaphus truei (assembly GCF_040206685.1). Classification (NCBI taxonomy): domain Eukaryota; kingdom Metazoa; phylum Chordata; class Amphibia; order Anura; family Ascaphidae; genus Ascaphus; species Ascaphus truei. The sequence continues at coordinate 47,569,012 of NC_134495.1, forward strand.
TGATTGAGTGACAACTAAGAGCGTCCCAAAAAGATACCTTTATGTGCCTGCAAAACCTCACACGTTTGTGAGTATATAATAGAGAGCAGTGTCATCATTTTTTGAGCTTAATTTTTACAATATTGCACTATCACTATTTTATTTTTTCTTTACATATATTGCGCTTCCCGGAGACTTCATCGCTACTATACATCACGAGGATTGACTGAGCAAACCTCAACTGGGTCACAGCTGCATCTTCCTATATGTTTGCATAAGTATCACTGTGTATTATTTTTTACACTATTATCACTGGTTAATATCTGATTATTTGGAGCGCCACATTTTGATAAGTTTTCTTTTGTATAGACTTTGATAAAGTACCTGTACTATATCTGCCAGTGCCTCAAGATGATTTCCCTTAGCAAATTTGGGAAAATTTTTTGATTGAGGCTTAAATTTCTAATGAATAAAGTCTGGAGTGCTCATATTAGGGAGTCCAGGAATTGGGAAAATAAAAATACTAATTCAATAATCCCTAATATGAGCACTCCAGACTTTATTCATTCGAAATTTAAGCCTCAATCACAATTTTTTCCCAAATTTGCTAAGGGAAATAATCTTGAGGTATTCTTTCAATTAGTAACAAAGGATTTGGAAACCCTATGTAATAACAAAGGCAGGCAGCATAATAACCTGACTAAAGAAGAGAGAATAGCGCTAGAAGAACTCACAACAGATAAAACAATTGTGATTAAACCAGCAGATAAGGGGGGGGGGGGGTGTTGTAATTATGGATCATGAATACTATATGCTAGAATCCAAGAAAATACTGGGTGATAGATTAACATATCAGAAATTGAAGTCCAATCCCACAACACTCTATAAAAAGGAACTTCAAGCCCTATTGGAGGATGGTAGAAGACTGGGAATTCTGGAGGAACATGAATTTCAGTTCCTATACGTGGAAGATCCAGTGTTCCCGGTCTTCTACTTCCTACCAAAAATTCACAAAAACATTACACACCCCCCAGGGAGACCAATAATATCTGGTATTGGATCATTAACGGCAAACCTGTCAGAATTTATTGACAGCTATTTACAGGACATTGTGAAACAACAAAAATCTTATCTAAAAGATACCAGTGATGTAATCAGGGCCCTTAGGAACATAGAGTGGCAGGATAACTATATATTGGTCACCACTGATGTAACAGCTTTGTATACATCTATAAAACACGAGGATGGTTGCAAGGCGGTGAAAATGTTCCTGGAGAAAGATGGGAAAATCCCAGAGGTACAGATAGAATTCCTCATCAGATGTATCCAATTTGTTTTAACAAAAAATTTCTTTTGGTTCTGTGATGAGTTTTTCCTGCAACTGTGTGGAACCGCCATGGGGACCAAATTTGCCCCCAGCTATGCCAACCTACTTATGGCCATGTGGGAAGATCTGTATATATGGTCTTGGATAGGTCTGGGTGCAAATTTGGTCACATGGCGGAGGTTCATTGATGATATTGTCTTTGTTTGGAAGGGCACATTGGAGGATTTAGATACATTTCTTGTGTATCTTAACAATAATGAACTAAATCTTAGATTCACCTCCACTGTCAGTAAAACCACTGTAAACTTTCTGGACTTAACAATATACATAGAAAACAATGTTATAAAAACAAAAAATTTCTTCAAAGATGTAGATGCGAACAACTACATCCTGCAGTCAAATTGCCATCTTAATAAATGGATTAACAACATTCCATATGGCCAATACTGCAGACTTAAACGAAATTGCACTGATAATGAGGTGTATGAAGAACAATCAACTATACTGTCCAGAAAGTTTTCAGAGCGGAATTACAAACCCAATATTATTCAAAAAGCATTGGATAAAACAAGACATGTGTCAAGAGAGTCTATGTTAACCCCTAGGGTAAAAACTAGCGGGAACGATAATTTAAAGGTACCCTTTATTACCCAATACAATAGGGATGCATATAAAATAAATAACATACTGAACAATCACTGGTCCATCCTAAAAAATGATCCCATCATAGGTACTTCTTTACCTGACAAAGTTCAAATGGTGTATAGGAAAGCACAAAATGTAAAGAAATTTGTAGCACCTAGCGCTTTGAGGGGTTCCCCAATTATTAAAAACCCCACGTGGTTAGAACCACCGAAAGGGTTTTTTGATTGTAAATTTTGTACTGCTTGCCATTACAGTTGTAAGACTACGAATACCTTTCAGTCTAATATCACTAAGAAGGTATACAATATAAAACATCATTTAAACTGTAGGTCTAACTTTGTTATCTATTTGATTGAATGCGAGTGTGGTCTACAATATATAGGGAAAACTATAAGACCCCTGAAAACACGCATCTTGGAACACATAGGGAATATAAAAAGGAAAATGACAACCCATAGTGTTCCAAACCACTTCCTGATGGCACATAATGCGGACCCTAAGGGGTTAAAATTTAAAGCAATAGAGCAAGTTATGCCCCATTGGAGAGGAGGGAATAGACACACAGCATTGATTAAAAGAGAATCATTCTGGATGTTCGAATTAAAAACTATGTCTCCATCCGGTTTGAATTTAGATTTTGATCTTAAACCTTTTTTGTGATTTTAAATGAACTAACACTTTGTTTTTGCTTTCATTTTAGAAATTGCCTTTGCCCAAATGAATAATGTTATGCACTTTCCACCCATACTCCCCCAGTGTAGGGACAACATTCCCTTTCTATTACCTGTTTTTAACATTGTATAGTAATTTTAGTAATTTTAGTAATACTGAGTTTTTGTATTTAGATTAAATTTTAAAACTATTTTCTGAATTGTATTGTTAATTTTGTATTGAGGACTATATTCAAATAAACCAATGCATTTTAAACTGATTGTATAAAAGATGTGTATTTTACGATGGATTGTATTAAAACTTGCTATTTGCACTGTATAACTGTTAACCTATGACTTTATAATATGTGAAATACAGAGACAGCATCGTTTCAGTCTCATTATAGCCTTAAGTGTATACGATTAACTCAAATAGAATCAGGTGAACTACTGACCAATGAGAACACAGTTTAGGGTATATATATCTCTCCCAATCACTAAAATGTCACTCCTGATGAAACCTATGTGGTGAAACGCGTAGAGTGACGTTTTATTCCTGAGACGGCCGGAACCCCAGGAAGTGGACGCGGCGGATGACATCACTTCCGGTTGATTGGAACCCACCGGTGGAACGCACGCCACGAGAGAGGGGAAGCGGAGATACCATCCACCCGGCCATAGAGATCAATTGAGATCTAAATGCTTGCTTGTATCTGAAACCATGTGAGTGTCATTTGTTTTACCTACCATTTATAAACTATACATACGGTCGGCACTATGTCCAGTTGTATCTTTTAAACAAGGTCCCTGGGAGTCCATTCATACGGGGAAACACTGATTTCTGCATCTCCTGGTGATTGAGTGACAACTAAGAGCGTCCCAAAAAGATACCTTTATGTGCCTGCAAAACCTCACACGTTTGTGAGTATATAATAGAGAGCAGTGTCATCATTTTTTGAGCTTAATTTTTACAATATTGCACTATCACTATTTTATTTTTTCTTTACATATATTGCGCTTCCCGGAGACTTTATCGCTACTTTATCAAAGTCTACCTGATATAACTACAGAGAAAAATGAACCATAACTTTGTTAAAAAAAAAAAAAAGAATGATTTAAATTGATTATTTTTTTTAATTCGATAAGGCTAGTGCTCTTTTCCCATTTTCCGGCTAAGTGCCGTGTTTACAGTGTCACACTGGGACTTCCGGCGACGGTGTATGCTGCAGCCGCATCATCTGTAATGTGACGAGACCAGCGGGACTGAGACCGAAGCATAGGAGCGTGTGACGGCGGCGGCCGGGGCTTGGAGGCACTGTGTGGAGTCCCCCGTTGGGAGCTTGCACCAAGGGAGAGACTGAGCAGTACAACACGCTGGTTTATACCACATTGTCGTGAGTAGGATTCCAATTTTACCTTTTCCGGATGGGATCCCCTCAGCTTGTGTTCTTCATTTTTAGACATTGATTTTTTCAGTCATAATTTTATTAAATACAACCAGTTCATTTTCAGTTATTCTGTGTTCCATGTTGTTTTAGGTGTTGTTTGTGGTTAGGGTGTTTGTTTAATTGGTATATGTCAGTGTTTTTCTTTTTTTTTTCCCCACATGTCATGAGACTTCTATAAAGATCTTTTTGGACATTATATGTACATTAAGGACATTACCATCCATTGGTCAGTGTTCACTATAAGATTACATATATAGGCGCCGGTATATTGTTTTGTTTTGTGTATTTAGGTAGTGATCTGTATCGATCACAGTTACCAGGCAGCCTAGCCCTTAACACATAAGGTCTTTGTAATTACTTTCAGTGCAAGTTCACTGAATATATTTAAGCAATAGCGCTTTTATCACATCTTCTTTGTATCTTTTCCCATTATGCAACATTGAACCAGTTTTGGGAAAACTAAGGCCTCGGCCATGTTCCCTGCTTGCTGGCGGAAGCGCGCTAACGCGCGCTCCCGCTCAGCACTGAGCCCTACAGCCGCAACTAGAGCGGCTTTAGTAGGGGCTCACCTGCGCTTACGCGCACTTGCGGAAGCGCAGGTCTAAGGGGAATTTTAAATTCCCCCGCTTGCCGGCGCGACAAGCCGGTCACATGAGCGGTTCACCCAATGAGGGCGAACCAGCTCCGTGACGTCACTGGCCCACCCCCGGCCAGTGACGCGCCCGCCCCCGGCCCGCCCCCTGATGGCCCGCTGACAGCGCGTGCAGTAAGCAACCGCAAGGCCAGGGAAAGCACCCGCTTTCCCTGCGCCTCAGCGCGCCTCAGCACGCCAGCAGGGAGCGTGGCCGAGGCCTTACTTTGACAAGTAGTCCATATTATTTCAGTTTACAATCTACACCACTTCTCCATCTTGACAAATAAGTCCTATACTGAGCTCTATGAGGCACTGACCAATTATCTCAGTTTACCAAATGAAGTAATACAATCTTTGGTTTTCATTGATTCTTCTAATGTTTTGATTGCTTATTATTTATTGGGATTCTTCACTGAACAGACCTTAGAAAATCTGCTGAAGAATGCTACATTTGAAGACCAATTAACTTTTACAAGATCACTACTAATCACCCTGGCAGCTGTTCTGTATGATAAAATCTTAAGGATTCCAATGCATTATTTGCTTGGCGACTTTGCTGCCATACGTATGTGCAGAAGCTGAGAAAGGAATGCATCTACTTACTAATAATGCATATACTTAATAATATAATGCATATATAATGCATATACTAATGCATATACTTACTAATAATTTATTTATAGCATCACTGTGAAATGCTCAAAGAACTAGATTGGTCATCGCTTGAGTCTAGGCGCAAAGTTCATCTTTCCTGTCTCACCTTCAAATACTTTCTGGGCAAGCTACCCGTCTATCTGAACAAGCTCCTTACCCTTACCACATGCAGCACTTATCATCTGAGATCTGACTCTAAAAGACTGTTCATGGTCCCAAGGTTCAGCAAAGTACACGGCCGCTCCTCCTTCTCTTACCGTGCACCCCATAACTAGAACAATCTACCGGAGACTCTCACATCCACAACCAGTTTAAGTTCTTTCAAAACTAAAGCGGTCTCACATTTTAATCTGGTCTGCAATTGTTACATACGTGTATAATATATACATTATAATATCTCTAACTGTGCATGCAATGTCTTGTATATAATGTATGCCCTGCTCACTTATGTAACTGTATTTATAACATAATATGTATTATTTGTCATCTTAACTCTATGCCCAGGACATACTTTAAAATGAGACGTAACTCTCAATGTATTACTTCCTGGTAAAACATTTTATAAATAAATAAATTATTTGAGATGCATACACTTCAACCACACATACTATTAAAATGTCCATAAAAGAGGCACATGGAATTGTTTGAACTGATTATACATACAGTTTTCCCCATTTCATTCTTCCCAAGGCTGTCTTCACCTCCTTGTTTCTCAATGAATAAATTATGGGATTCAACATTGGGGTCACGAGAGTGTAGAAAACGGCAATAGTCTCTTCTACTAAAAAGTTAATTGAGTTTGGCCTCAGATAAATGAAGACTGGAGGTCCGAAGTACATGGATACAGTGATCACGTGTGAGGCGCAGGTGGAGAAGGTTTTACGCCTCCCCTCAGAGGTGCTAATCTTCATGATGGCCATCACAATGTGCACGTAAGATGTCAAGATGAAGAGAAAGCAGATCAAAGCAATGGTCCCAATGTTAGTCAATATCATGGCCTTATTGACTGTAGTGTCTGCACATACCAGTTTCAAAATTGGAATAATGTCACAGAAGAAATAGTCTATCCTATTAGGCCCACAGAAAGGGAGCTGGAAGGTTAATGTGGTATGGATCATGGAGTGCACTGATCCAGTTAAATAGACACCAGCAACACAATTTGTGCACACCTTCAAGCTCATAAGCTTGTTATAGTGCAAGGGTCGGCATATGGCCAAATAGCGGTCATACGCCATGACGGTGTATAGAAAACACTCTGTGCTGGCCAAGAAGTGGAAGAAATACAATTGAGTGACACATCCATGGAAGGAAATGGTCTTCCCCTCTTCTAGAATGTCAGCAAGCATTTTTGGCATGGTGACTGTGGACAGCCATATGTCCAGGAAGGAGAGGTTTACGAGGAAGAGATACATGGGTCTGTAGAGGTGAGGGTCCCCTCTCACAACTAACATCAAGAGAAAGTTCCCCAGCAGGGTGAAGAGATAAATACAGAGGAATATCACAAAGAGAGGAATCTTCGTGGCCTCAGAATGAGAAAGCCCCAACAGAACAAATGTTGTCACTGAGGAGGAATTCACAGGCTCCATAGTATCCTTTATCTAGAGGAAATAGGACATGATTCCATCAGCCATATGCATTATATCTGTAAAGTGTATATAAAGCTCAGTTCCTACAAGTCATAACACTGCCGGGAAATAATAACTTTCTTAAAAAATATTTAATCAGTAAAAAAGATGTGATGATATTCATCGTTAGTGTTAGTGACATATATCAGGTGGGAAATATATTTAATTAATGTCAGATATATCTTTTTTCCCATTGATATAGGTCACTAATGATGAATATTATCACATCTTTTTTTAATGATTACATCATTTTTAAGAATGCTTTAATACACCTTATTGTTTGCATCCTAGCCTTTTAAACTTCTTGAATAAGAATTTTATATTTTTGAATATTCCATTTTTATCAGGAATACATTATGCATACATCCTTAACCTTCTCTGATCATAGGTTCATGTAACCATTATTAATTAAGCTCATTGGGACTGTTAGTAAATTGGATGTATACATACTGCCTTTCAATCTGTCTTTTAAATGTATCACACTATTATATATCCACCCTCCACACTGAGTCCAAACAATAAATGCACAGAGAATGTAATTCTATACCAAACAGCACACCGACAGGGTTATATACAGATGAAATGAAGAGGCAACAATTATGACACCTGACGAAGCCAAGCGAAACGCGTTGAGTCTATTTCAGCGTTTGCCAGTGCCCAGCCGCATCCTGGCTGAGGTGTGCTGCATCCCGTCTCCGTCCGTACCACCTGACTAACAAAACGTCACGACACCGGAAGTTCCGAGGATGATGAGACGCCGCTTCACGGTGTGGCGGTGAGATTGCTGGATCCTGACATCTATAGTTTTACATGCCCATTTTATATGTTATAATGTAAGTGTGTTTGTTTAAACACTTTTTATAAACTGCTATTTGGTACAGTTTGCCCTATGTTTTGCTTCTGTTTCCACTAAGATCACCACATCATAGAAGAATTGATTAGTAGACCTATAAACTACTAGTGTTACCAGGACCATTGGTGACACATTCCAAGACTAAAAACTCCTACCAAACAGATTTGGAAAATGCTGTTTTGATGTAAGAGAATGTGAGTTCCCACTTTACAGAACACCCTAAGAAATCTGTAGACAGTTGAAAACATATTTCACTATGTTGTATTTTTATGTTTTCATTAAATGGCGACACCTGCGCTCCCCAGAACATCGCTACACATATATTTATCGATTTTCTTATTTGATATAATTTTTAGAAACGCTGATGTGCTGCAAGTGGATTGTTGCAAACACTTATAACACAAACTCTGCTTTTTCTATGACTGGGCATTTAACCAAGCAAAAAAAAAGAAAAAAGAAAGCAGCTGCTTGCAAAGAGGAAGACTGACCTGAAACAAGGATTGCAGACAGCTTTCTCTGGGCCCAAACTAGAGTTTAAGCTGGGTCCCCCCATCCCCATATCTCACATCCACATCTTTCACGCCTGCCCCGCTTCTCTCTCTTCCACCCCTACATCTCTCTCCTACCTCCACCTCTCTAGCCCCAACCTCTCTCCTTCTCTTGCCCCCCTCTCTCCCTCCCTTGCCACCACCTCTCTCTCGCCCCCACTTCTCTCCCTCTCCCACACCTCTCCCTCACCCCTCTCCCTCTCCTCTCTTTCACCCTCACCTCTCTCTCCCTCACCTCTCTATGCCTCTCCCCACCTCTCTCCCTCTCTCATTCCCACCTCTCTCTCTCCCACCCAGCTCTCTCTCTCCCTCTATCACCCCCACCTCTGTTCTGCTTCTCCCTCTCATGCCCCCACCTCTCTCTCTTCCTCACCTCTCTCCCTTTCTCTTCCCACCTCTATCCCTCTTTCTCCCACATCTTACAAAGTTTCATGGTAGATGAGGTTGGAAAAAGACATACGTCCATCAAGTTCAACCTGTGCTAAATATAGACGACAGATACGTTGTCCTATATTTGTACTTACAGTATATTGATCCAGAGGAAGGCAAACACAAAACCCCAGTGACATATCATCCAATGAAATCTCATAAGGTGAAAAATAAATTCCTTCCTGACTCCAAATATTAGCAATCATATGACTTCCTGGATCAACATCCTTCCCATGTTTACATATATAGTATATCACCATATAACTTTACTTTCTAAAAAGAAGTGCAAGCTTATTTTCAATATATCTATTGTATCTGCCATCACAGTCTACATGGGTAACAAATTCCACATTATTACTGCTCTTACGGTAAATAATTATTTCCTTTGTTGCTGGTGAAATCTTCTTTGTACTGCCCTTGGGATGAATAATTATTAAGAAAGCTCCTTGTATTGTCCCCGAATATATTTGTACTATAGTTATAATACCCCTCTTTGTAAACAAATCTACTTTAGCTACACTTTCATTATAAATCAGATTATTTATCCCCTTTATTAATTTGGTGGCTCTTCTCAGCACTCTTGTTCCATAATGTATTTTCTAAGGAGCGGTGCCCAAAATTGTACAGCATATTCTTGGTGTGGTCTTACTAATGCTTTATAAAGGGGCATAATTATGTTTACTTCACTTCCATCACCAAGATAAGATCTTGTTTGCCTTTGCAGCTACTGCATGACTTTTAGCACTATTGCTAAGCCTGTTGTCTATGAGCGCTCCTAAATCCTTCTCCATCAAGGATTCCCCCAATTTATCCCCATTTAATTTGTAAGTCGCCTGTTTATTCTTGCTTCCCAAATGCATAACCTTACATTTATCTGTATTAAACATCATCTGCCATTTACCTGCCCACGTTTCCAGTCTCCCCAAGTCCTTCTGGAGAGACATTACATCCTGCTCTGATTCTACTACCTTACACAATTGAGTGTCACCAGCAAAGATTGAGACTTTACTCTCGATGCCAACCTCAAGGTCATTAATAAACACATTAACAAGTGCCAGTACCGGTCCCTGAGGTACTCCACTGGCAACTTTAGCCCAACCTGAAAAAGTTACATTTATGAAAAATATATGTTGTCTATCATGCAACCAGTTTTCAATCCAGATGCAAATATTTTTACTGAGTCTAATTTGCTTTATTTTGTACCCCAACCTCTTGTGTGATACCGTATCAAAAGCCTTTGCAAAATCTAAGTAGACCACATCAACTGCATTACCCTGGTCTAAACTCCTTCTTACCTCCTCAAAGAAACTAATAAGATTTATTTGGCAAGACTTATCCTTCAGAAATCCAATCTGACTATTACTAATATTTTTTCCCCATTGGTTAATCCTGAATATTATCCCGTACTAAACCTTCAAGTAGCTTCCCCACTATTGATGTCAGGCTTACAGGTCTGTAATTCCCCGGTTGTGATCTATCTCCTTTTTTGCAGGGTCTCTTAACTGGTCCGGTACAGCATCTTCTCCTCAGATGACGTGGCATCATAACATTGCGGCATCATGTTGTCATGGCAATGCGATGTCATGTGATTTCACAATGCCATATGGTGTCGCATTTTCATGGCAATGCAACATCATTTCACATCATGGCCACCATGATGACTGGATGCTGAAGGAAGAGATGCTACTGGACAGGTAAGAGACAGTTACAGAAGCCCTGCACTCTCTCCTGGCAATCAGCTTAATTGTTGTGGGGAAGAGCGTGGGGCCTCTGTAACTGTGGGGCTCAGGGTGATGGCACCGACATCAATTTGGCCCTGCATAGATTATCTCTATGCTAAATCAATAAATGAAAGAGGACAATGCAAATCTGGGGAATCCTATCATCCAGTAAAACCCTTCTTGTACACAAGACTAAAGGGCTTAATATTGTCCCCAAGGAAATATTTTAACAACTACTACAAACCATTTAACAAAGAAAAGTATCTGTCTATTATAATATCCCCCCTTCCTTCTGTACACATCCACCACAAGATAACTGATATCGGAGTACACTGTGTTAATACTCCTATGGAAATGTCATCTCCTTCAATGTCAGAGTGGTCATCAATGCATTGCAGAGCATCACAGAAGGGGTTAATATCAGTGACCTTCTGACCACTGGTTACAAAAGCAGTTAAAACAGCAAAAACAGAGCTCCTCATATTTCATCGCAAACCTGGCCCCATTTCCTCCTTTCACATTACTGTTGGAAGTTCTGTCATACAACCAGTAGCGGTTGCTGGTTTGTGAGAGCGAAAGCCCCGGCGATCACACTATCCAGCTTACAATCATCAGTGACTGCTGTATGCTGCTATCTTAGGCGGAGGAATATATTATTCAACTTTACATACAAAAACGCTGTTTTTTATCCTGCTTCTTGTAAGTAGGCGATCCGTAAGAGCCAAGTTTCTTCTTGAATTCTGACCCATAATTGTCCATAAGTACTACACTATGATTTGTTATTGTATGTTTTTTTCTGGGTGTTCCTGATGATCCTGCTCCCTTCCTGTCCTGGATTCATACAACCAGTAGCGCAAGCATGCTTCCTAGGGGTCACACTCGACTCCTCTCTAACATTCTCTTCTCATATTCAAAACGTTTCTAAAACCTGTTGCTTTTTCCTCCGCAATATTACAAAGATACGCCCTTTCCTCTGTTGCTCCACTGCTAAAACTCTGACACAGGCCATCATGCTCTCCCATCTCGATTACTGTAACCTCCTGCTGTCCGGCCTTCCGGCTTCTCACCTGTCTCCCCTACAATCTATCCTAAACGCTGCTTCCAGAATCACTCTACTCTTTCCTAAATCTGTATCAGCGTCTCCCCTGCTGAAATCCCTCTCCTGGCTTCCGATCAAATCCCGCATCTCACACTCAATTCTCCTCCTCACTTTTAAAGCTTTACACTCTTCTGCCCCTCCTTACATCTCAGCCTTAATTTCTCTCTATGCACCATCCAGACTCTTGCGTTCCGCTCAAGGATGTCTTCTTTCTAACCCTTTGTATTTAAAGCCCTCTCCAGCCTTAAACCCTTTTCACTGACTGCCCCAAAGTTCTGGGATGCCCTTCCCCTCAATACCCAACTAGCACCCTCTCTATCCACCTTTAAGACCAACCTTAAAACACACCTGCTAAACGAAGCCTATGAGTAGCTCCATGGCTGATACTATACACCTGATACGTAAAGCTTGGCCCCCTGCAGCTGCACTTACCAGAATGCCCTCCTACTGTCTCTGTACATTCTCCCTACCAATTTAATTGTTAGCTCTTCAGAGCAGGGACTCCACTTCCTAAATGGTAATTTTTATGTCTGAAGCACTTATTCCCATTATGTGTTATTTGTATTATTTGTTATTTATATGATTGCCACGTGTATTACTGCTGTGAAGCGCTATGTACATTAATGGCGCTATATCAATAAAGACATACATACATACAGTAGCTGTACTAAATAATAGAGCAGGGCACTTCAACTACTTAAGAGCTGGAGAGAGGCTGTGGGAGGAGCCGCTTCTGTATCAACACATATTGCAACAACCTCTAAACATCTATCAATGTACAGTAGCACTGTCTGTGACATTATTACTTTTGTTTCATCATTAAAAACAGGCTAAACTATTCCAGAAATCAACGCCATAAAAGCATTGTACAATACACAAACACATATGACAAAAAATGTGTGTGTGTGTGTGTGTGTGTGTGTGTATGTATGTATATATATATATACACACACAGGGAGAGACAGACAGAAGAGGTGTGACTACACTGCTTAAAATTTCTGAATTCCTGACAGGGATATTTGGGACGTTACACAGTTTCCAGCATTATATTTCTGTTATCTACTACAAGGGATTCATCCTGATGCATTGCAGTTCCTCTGCATGCAAAAATAACTCTTTACCTCACCCTTAGATCCTTGGTTAAAGAAAGTACAGTAGGACATCTGTTTTCAATGTTACCGGTAGAGCAGAGTCCTCACTCATGGTAAATCACAGCTCATGCATTCCAGGCTCATTGTTACACCTGACACAGACAGGTATTTAAGGTTTGTTGGTTCCTTGGGGGGTGGAAAGAATTCCCTGTACCCTTAATTAGACCTGACATTAAGCAGATGCAATTAATTAAGATTATCATAACAACTGGTTTAAGAGTGGATATGTTGATACTTATGCTACATGTACACACAAACATACTGTATGTAAATGTAGAGATTGATTTCAAGGTGTACATAGAAAGTGTTTGACACAACATTGAAGTAAGTGATAGACAGGTAGGAGAATCTGACTCTGAATCACTGCAGATGGCTCATTTGTTAATATTTTTAACCAGAAACTTAATACAGGCCCTACTGTATATATGTCCAGAAGCACATAAACAAAAACAGATCCAACAGATTTATCCAAGCCCCCCCCCCCCATACCCCCCTGAGCCTCGCAAAACTGGGACAAATAACTGCACTATATTTACTAAGGAAATCCATTCTCGTTCTTTATTGCTAAATCTGGGGCAGTGTTATACTGATGTAGCTGCCTGTTCTCTACCGCTTCACGGGACAATGTCACGGTCATCTATTGTGTTTCGCTTGTAATATAAACAATATACATTACCTCTAACTCGCGGCAAGCTGGCGAGTTGTCAATCACACCTGTAATTACACCTGTAGATGTCAGACAAAATTCTGATTGCAGTTCAGCGCCTGTTCGGCAGATGGCAAAGTCAATGTCTTTGCCTATGAGGGACATTGGATGCTACATTACATATATACTCAATGTATAGAACCAGGTGTCTTTTAATACCAGATCAAAAGCACAGACATTACAGTAATCCATTGTTAAATGACCTTGGTCACTCAAGACGTTATGAAATTTAGGCATTTCACATTTTATTACAAAACAGAAATGTTCAGTACTTTATTTAACATTGACTTCACTGCCGACAGTTGAATGGGACATACTGTACAGTACGATGTAAACTGGTTTTAGTAGTCCCCAATGCAGTTTTGCATACATGATATTTTCTGCTATTAATGCTCGAACGGATATGAAGGTGACTTTGTCTGAGATCTATGACTATATAATTGACAAGTACGAATACATCAAAAATTCACCAAACCCTCACAGTTGGAAGAATTCTTTACGGCATAATTTGTCAATGAATGATTGCTTTATTAGAACACCCCGCGTGCAGGCAGCAAAAGAGATTGTTGGTCACTGCTCCCATCTTCTGTGGGTATGTTTGATCATGGCAACTTCAAAAAGAGAAAAATTGGGATGATGAGGTTGAATAATCGTAGTTCCTGGGTGTTCAATGTACTGTACATAAAGTACTAATGTAATTTAAATATATATAAATATCTAATTTAAATATATATATATATATATATATATATATATATATATATATGTATATATATATATATGTACTGAGTTAAGTTATGGTAAGTAAAAAAAGTGACAAAAACCCTCCACAGAAAAGCAAATATGCAAATGTAAATACAACTGTATGCTCATCTGCATGTCTTAGGCAGGTCTACAACCCTGCCTTTCACCATTATCACCCAGCACACAGCACTTCCACTGCAGCAAGGGATTCTGGGAAATGACATGCAAATGAGCACACAGTGCCACTATTTGCTTCAAAAACCATTTTAAACATGGTTCCCTATAGGCTTAAACTTGCTGCATGGTCACAGCTTTGAACACAGCAAGGGTTAAGGTGCATACCCAGAAAACCCACCCACAGACATATATATATATATATACAAAATAAAAGTTATGCTTACCCCTGCCAGGATGAAGGCTAATAGCGCTTTTGCCCATTTGTTTTTAAACAATATAGATAAGCATTAAAATAAAATGTGCATTACAATACACAGAAGGAAATAAACACATTGGGTCCTTTGCTATAAGTGTACTTAAGCCACTTATCGAGCACTTATCAGCCAAAATGCCTACTGTGATTCTGTAAGCCTTGATAAGTGGGCTTTAAAGGAATTAATCGCCAACATTTTCAGCCGTCAAAAAAAGATCGCCAGATGAGCGGCGATAATCCACTTATCGGCAGGTTCTGAAACTAGTGCAATTCTAGTAGCCGCTATTAGGTTATTGAGCCCTATCGCGGCTCTAGAATTGTGAGTTTCTCCCAAAATCTTGTGAGGCTGGTGAGACGCTGCTGAGAGGCGGCAAGATAGGACTAAGAAAGAAAAATGCCTTTTATCTGCATTGGATTGATGCCGGGAGTCTCCGGAGCTGATATCCATTAATATCAGCACCGGAGACCCCCGGCATGAATCCCATGCAATAAAAATGCTTTTACAGGCAACTTCATTACATTAGCGGCTAACCGCTATAGCAATGAAGGGGTTAAGACCTCCCACTACACACCAGGGGCCAAATATCCCATTCACCCACCCCCACTACACACAAGAAACACTAATACCGATCTCCTCTAACCCTACATTATTGATACCAGAGGCTGTGGGTATCCTCAGGTAGTCCCGGCAGGTTTCTGGGGGCTCTCGGGTGGTCCCTGCAGGTGTCCGGGAGTCCTCAGGTGGTCCCAATGGATGTCTGGGGGCCCTCAGATGGTCCCCATGGGTCCCCGATGGCCTGCGGTACCAATCCTGTGGCAAAAACAATTTGCAATACATTGAAATAAATACATCCCACGCCCCCTCCCCCCCAACACATACAGTACAGTAATGGGCAAAATAAATATTATCTTACCTGCACCCTCTGACACTACACAACTATACCCCCTGCACTAAAACACACCCCTACAAATGCTCCTCACACATTCTCTTTCTATCCATGCTTTTCCTTGCTTCTGGGGATATCTCTCAAAATCCTGGTCCCTGCCTTATTTGTGTGTGCTCTCATCCTCGCCTGCCAAATGCAACCTCTACTCCTTCTGGTGTCAACCCATCTAAACCCATACCCATCCACTGTCATCCTCCCTCCTCTCTCCCTTTCTCCTGTGCCCTTTGGAATGCTCACTCCCTTTCTAACAAGTTCCACTCTGTGCATGACTTCTTTCTCTCTCACTCTCTGCTCCTATTTGCTATAACTGAGACCTGGCTCACACAGTCTGACTCTGCTCTGGAAGCTGCCCTCTCTTATGGTGGCCTTTCTTTCTCCCACACTCCGCGACCTGATGGCAGGGGTGGAGGGGTGGGGCTCCTGCTCTCCTCTCTCTGCTGTTACCGAACCCTTCTTATTCCTCCCTCTTGTTTTTCCCTCCTTTGAGGCTCACACTGTCCAGATCTTCTCTCCTCTCCCTGTCCACGTGGTGGTCATATATCGCCCACCTACTTCTACTCATCCCCCTTCTGCCTTTCTCTCTCACTTTGAATCCTGGCTCTCTTTCTTTCCTCAGACTCCCCTGTTCTTCTCCTTGGTGACTTCAATTGCCACATTGATGATCCCTCTCTCCCTTGGGCTTCCCGCTTTCTCTCTCTAGCCTCTTCTTTTTGCCTTCAACAGTGGACTGCAGCCAGCACCCACAAGGATGGCCACTACCTAGACCTGGTTTTCACTAAAAACTTCTCTCTCTGATTTCTCTATTTCCCCTTTTCCTCTCTCTGACCATCACCTCATCTCATTCTCTCTATCTCGCTTCTCTTCTCCACCTCCATCTACCCCCCAGTTCTGCATAAACCTGTGCTCTATTCACCTACCAGACTTTGATTTCACTTTACGCTCCTCCCTCTCCTCTCTCAGCTCTGCTACAGACCCTGACAACCTGGTCAGGAACTACAACTCTGCCTTATCCTCCTCTCTTGATCTAAATGCCCCTCTTTTGCTCTGCCGTCCTCACCCTTCTAACCCCAGACCCTGGCTTAATTCCCACACGCACATGCTGTGTTCCTCCATTCGTTCTTCTGAACGCCTCTGGAGGAAATCTCATACTCTCGCAGACGTTCTTCACTACAAATTTATGCTATCCTGTTTCAACTCTGCCGTCTCTCAAGCTAAACAAGCCTACTTTTCTTCACTAATCAACACACACAAGTCTAACCCACGCCGACTCTTCTCTGTCTTGACGCTCTACTCAAACCACCCTCAGCTGCCTCTTCTTCCTCCATCTCCGCCCAGGATTTTGCTGACTATTTTAAAGAAAAGGTGGAATCCATACGTCAGAACATCCCCACTGTTTCTTCCTCTCATCCTACACCTCTTCCTAACTCTCCTGCTGCTTTCCTTTACTCTTTTTCCACTGTCCCAGAGGAGGATGTGTCTGTTGATTTCCTCTTCCCCCTCTACAACTTGCTCTCTTGACCCCATTCCCTCCCATCTCCTAAAACCTCTTGGTCCTACTATAATCCCTACCCTCACACACATTATTAACTCCTCCCTCTACTCTGGTACCTTCCCAACCTCCTTCAAACATGCTACAGTTATACCATTACTCAAAAACAGCAAGCTTGACCCTACCTGTCTTTCTAGCTATCGACCTGTATCCCTCCTGCCTTTTGCCTCTAAACTCCTTGAATGCCTTGTATTCTCTCACTTGCTCCATTTTCTCAACACCTATTCTCTTCTAGACCCTCTACAATCTGGCTTCCGCACTGCTCACTCCACAGAAACAGCCCTCACTAAAATAACGGATGACATCCATACTGCCAAAGACAGAGGTCATTACACTCTGCTCATATTACTCAACCTCTCTGCCGCATTTGACACCGTGGACCACACACATTCTCCATACTCTTGGTATTCGTAACAAAGCTCTATCCTGGATCTCCTCTTACCTCTCCCATCGTACTTTCAGTGTCTCTTCTGCTAACACCTCCTCCTCCTCTATTGATCTCTCTGTGGGGTTACCCAGGGCTCTGTCCTGGGACCTCTTCTCTATTCTCTGTACACACTCTCTCTAATGGACCTAATAACATCTCTTGGGTTGAAATATCACCACTATGCTGACGACACACAAATTTACTTTTCAACACCCGACCTTACACCTGCTGTACAAACCAAAGTTTCTGAATGTCTCTCTGCTAAATCATTCTGGATGGCCCTACGCCGCCTTAAACTCAACATGGCAAAAACAGAGCTCCTCATACTTCCTCCCAAACCTGGCCCTACTACCTCCTTCCACATTACTGTTGGAACTACGATCATTCACCCAGTAGCCCAAGCACGCTGCTTAGGGGTCACACTTGACTCCTCTCTCAAATTCTCCTCTCACATTCAGAACGTTTCTAAAACCTGTCGCATTTTCCTCCGCAATATCACAAAGATACGCCTGTTTCTCTGTTGATCGACTGCTAAAACTCTGACTCTGGCCCTCATTCTCTCCCGTCTTGATTACTGTAACCTCCTGCTGTCCGGCATTCCTGCCTCTCACCTGTCTCCCCTACAATCTATCCTAAATGCTGCTGCCAGAATCACTCTACTCTTTCCTAAATCTGTCTCCGCATCTCCCCTTCTGAAATCCCTCTCCTGGCTTCCGATCAAATCCCTTATCACACACTCAATTCTCGTCATCACTTTTTAAGCTTTACACTCTTCTGCTCCTCCTTACAACTCAGCCCTAATTTCGCGTTATGCACCATCCCGACTCTTGCGTTCTTCTCAAGGATGTCTTCTTTCTACCCCCTTTATATCTAAAGCCCTCTCCTGCCTTAAACCTTTCTCACTTACTGCCCCGCACCTCTAGAATGCCCTTCCAGTCAATACCCGACAAGCACCCTCTCTATTCACCATTAAGACCCACCTTAAGACACAATTGCTTAAAGAAGTATATGAATAGCACTGTGGATTATATTGGACACATGATACATATAGCTTGGCCCCCTGCAGACGCACTTACCAGAATTCCCTCCTACCAATTACACTGTAAGCTCCTCGGAGCAGGGACTCCTCTTCCTTAAAGTTACTTTTATGTCTGAAGCACTTATTCCCATGACCTGTTATTTATATTATCTGTTATTTATTTGATTACCACGTGTATTACTACTGTGAAGCGCTATGTACATTAATGGCGCTATATAAATAAAGACATACAATACAATCCAGATATGTATAATAGCTAATTTTCCCAATATAAAATAAAACATTAGCCAGCCAGCATAAATAAAGTAAATAAAACTTTCTACTTACCCCTGCCACCATGAATGGCTTCCTCATCAGCACACTCCAGGTCCATGTCCTCCATTGCCAGAAAGAATACGAAAAAATATTATCTAATGGCCCCTAAATCCTTAATCACCTTAGTGATTAATAAGCACTATAGTAATTAAGGGGTTAACCCACCCTCCCCGCTACATACCCGGGAGTCCTAACTACCCACCCTGGGACCACTATACCCACCATGTATCCATTGATTGGCATAGTGGGACATCATACACATATAATATGGGCATGATTAGCCACTATAGCAGTCCATGGTCGCCCTAATAAAAAAGCATCAAGGCCAAAAATACACAGTAATAAAAGATATACACAAGCAACCAGTTCTTCCCATTTGGTGGTCACCGCTTCTTCCAGGACAATGACCCTAAACATACCGCCTTCTGCCTATATTCTTGCCAGCAGAATCAACTGTGTTAAGACGCCACCGGAGTAAGTGTTCCAGTATACAGTAACTGTTTCTCATTGTTTTAAAACAGTTTTTATCTCATTAACTAATTCGCCATTTTTTCCCCCCTCCATTCCAGATCACAGTTCTGAACCGATAGAATTTGTCTGGCATGCGATGAAGGATCATATAAGAAAGGTTGTTAAGCCGCCCACAAAGTGGAATTAAGAGAAGGAATACTGAGTGTCCAGAACGATATACTCACCGTACAAAAATGCAATAATTATATTTATATATTGCCAGCGTTTTGCCCATACTTTTAGAGTGTAATGGACATGCCACCGGTAAGTAGTAAGGTACAGTACTGTACTGACTGTTGTAAGGTAAATACAGTAAGTATTGTACAGGTAAGTATGGTACCGACAATAACCTAAGAAAAATGTTACCTAACGGCGCTAATGTGAATAACCATATAAGTGTAAAAAACTTATCTGATCGCCCAGCTAACAAGACCGGAAGATCCACACACCCCAGCGGGTCTGGAGAGTGTTTTGATGGGACTCCGGGAACAGCTGCTGATAATGAGAAGCGCTTGCTCCTGTAATAATATGACATTGTACTGCGCATGTCCTACTTGGGTCTAGTAAGTAGGATTGCAATTTTTGTTTGCCACCGTCAGCAGAAGAGCTGATTTTAATTTGTTTTTATTCCATTATATGCATTTTTTGTTCATCTCACTTTCTTGCTGAACTTCTTTTTTCTTGGGACTTGTCATTCCCTTACCCTTTGCCGCATTAATCATTTATTGTAACAGTATTACGCTATATTGATTGAAGAAAGAACCTAAAACATATACTAAGCGCTCAACCTATTTACATAACGTGGTGTTACAACAAACATAATTGTGAAACAATATAACAATTAATATGAAATTGATTAACCCTAATTGTGCAAGGATAAACAATATAGCTAAGGACCCAACAGTCACCAAGAGTGAATGAGGGGGGGCTGCCTAGGAATATATAACAAGCCTTTCCATAAGGCTGGAGATGAAATGGCAAACAAAGAGAAAAAGTCCTTGGCGCACTATCAGAAATAATAAACCTGATGAGTATGTTCCCAGTTCTTTGAATGAAGGAACAGTTTGTAGATCTCACAGAAAATCTTTCAGAATTCCTTTGCTGGTAAATGTATATCTGAAATCAGACAAGACAAGGAAACCATTGCGCAGTACTCTCTGATATTGGAGATCACACCCACAACGCTGCTAGCTACTTACATCAAAGTAGATAGCAAGAGGCCTTGAAAGGTATCTTTAGCTGGTGCTCTCGTGTACACAACTTGATAGTAGTGGGTCTTCAGGTGGTATTGATGCCCTCTCCACATGGATCAATCACAGTTGCAGGATGCATATAAAATAATAAAATGCCAATGGTGTAGTACAGTACAAAAATGTAATAAAATAAATAAGATCAAACAGCAAATGCACTCACATGCTATACGACCTTGCAAACGGATTACAACGTGCCGTCCGTAGGCTTGAGGAGCTGGTTGCGTGGTGCGTGTAGAGGCTGGGTCTCGCGTCTATCTCCTACTCGCGGCCGCGACTCGGAGCACCAGGTCCATCTCAGATGACGTCACTAATACACCATCGCTTCCCTCCTCAGCCGGCTCGCGCACGCAGCAATGCGTACAGTCTAAGTGGAGCTTAGTGACGCACCAGCTAAAGATACCTTTCAAGGCCTCTTGCTATCTACTTTTATGTAAGTAGCTAGCAGCGGTGTGGGTGTGATCTCCAGTATCAGAGAGTACTGCGCAATGGTTTCCTTGTCTTGTCTGATTTCAGATATACATTAACCATCAAAGGAATTCTGAAAGATTGTCTGTGAGATCTACAGTACGAACGGGTGAGTTGCTGCCAGCGAGAGCATCAACCCTCTGAAAAGGCCTAAACAAGTGATTCATTTCTGCTGCAGAGAGAGCGGCTCTGAGAGAGCCGCCTCTCCCAGCGGAAATGTTGCACGAAAATTATTTATTTAAATATACATTTCTTTAATAGTGTAGATGTGCAGGGGGTCTCCGGAGCTGAACCACGTTGGTTTCAGGTCCAGGGACCCCCTGCTTCCTGAGATACAGGCCTCTTTATGGGGTGCCGGTATCTCCTATGCAAGGAAATGTCCCGCGTCACGTGACCGGGACATTTCCTTGCATAGGAGATACCGGCACCCCATAAAGAGGTCTGTATCTCAGGAAGCAGGGGGTTCCTGGACCTGAAACCAACGTGGTTCAGCTCCGGTCACGTGAATCTACACTATTAAAGAAATGTATATTTAAATAAATAATTTTTAAACATCAATACACGCCCCCTTCCGCCCAAACCCATACAGTACAGTAATGGGCAAAATAACTATTATCCAGATATGGATAATAGATTATTTGCCCATTATTAAACACTGCATTAGCATACATAAATAAAATAAATAAATAAAGTTATACTTACCACAACAGCAGGTCCCTCTGTCCTCTGTTGCCAGAAAGCATAGATACAAAATGAATACATTCTAATGGCCGCTAACTCCTTAATCACCTTAGCGGTTCCTAACCGCTATAGTCATTAAGGGGTTAACACACCCTGACCCGGTAGGCCTAAGCACCCACCCCAGACTGACTATACCCACCTAATACCCATTGAGTAGTATAGTGGTACATCATACCCATATAATAATAATATGTGCATGATAAGCCTCTATAGCACTCAATGGGCACCCTAATAAAAATACAGTAATACATAAGACACACAATAATAAAAGCCAACTAAACTACCAAAAAACACACTTCACTAAATACAAACAGTAGCCAGCTAATCCAATCAATATAATCAATAGCAACATCAACATTGAATTAATTAAACCATTAACCAATCTAAACAATTAATTCCGAAAGCAACTCAAAATTAATAGTAACACTAACCAATGTAAACAATTAATTAATCCAACATTAATGAATGTAACCATTAAAAGACAAATACATACATTAAAACAATCTTTGAAGTATCCATAAAACACATGAACTAACATAATATAACATTAAGTACAAGCGAACAGCAATCGCAAACCTTTTATTACATTAACCATAAACAAACAATCACATCCACATCATTAACTGCAATAACAAGCGAGAAATTCCCCCCAAATATTGGCATAATAATGTATTAATCTGTACCCTAAAGAGGTACAGATTAATATATTATCAGTCAATGTGCCTCCCCCAAAAAATCAAAAAACACATCCAAAAAATAAACCTGTAAAAAGAGACATTTACAAACATTGAATATCTTACTTACCATTAGAAGCGGTGGCCCTCAGACTCCCGGGGAAACAGGAAGCTCACGTACCTTGAAGGCCTCCAACAGCATCCGATGACATCCGCCATCAGGATCAGGCTCAGGTACCCCAATCTTCTTTTTTCTTTCTTTACTCACCGTCTTCTATCTTCATCTGTAACCATTTCTTGTTCTTCTTTATCTTCTTTCTTCAGCTGTCAATCCATAAAACCCCATGTTAAATCCCAGCCGATGCTGTCTCGTCGTCTTCTTGGGCTCAAATGAGGCGTCACGGCCTTAAATATGGCTTGTGACGTCACATTTAGCCTCAAAATGGTTAACAGCCACCTGATTGGCTCAGCTCCGGAGACCCCCTGCACATCTACACTATTAAAGAAATGTATATTTAAATAAATAATTTTCGTGCGACATTTCCGCTGGGAGAGGCGGCTTTCTCAGAGCCACTCTCTCTGCAGCAGAAATTAATCGCCGGTTTAGGCCTTTTCAGAGGGTTGATGCTCTCGCTGGCAGCAACTCACCCGTTTTGGGCATTTTGCTATCACTGGTATTCGAGCCTTTCTGAATACCGTGATAGCAATGCCCAAAAAAACGCCATTTTAAATTCCCTGGCGATTTTTTTTATCAACCCTCTCTGAATGAGGCCCTATATGTTTTTAGATTTCCTTCTCTTCTATGTGCTGAGTTCCATGAAGACCTCTTCCACTGGATTTAAGGATATTGGACATTGGGGTTCACCTATTATGAACACTTAATCACGGACTTTGAGTTTGTATCAATTTCTATCTTGTTATATGTATTCATCTATTTGTTTTTTACACTTATATGGTTATTCACATTGGCGCCATTAGGAAACATATTTCTTGTGTATCTATATCTGGCTAGGGTAGTCAGAGTTACCTATTTATATTGGCTGCCTCCTTATTAGCACTTCACCAATTAGGTTTATAGTAATTATTTACACCTAAATTATCTAAATAATTATATTTTTTGAATAGCGCAGCACTATATATTTTTTTTCACTGACAATAACCTGTTTCAATGTTATCCTTAAATTAAAGGTACTGTTATTGAACGTTAACCATTTTATAACTGCGCGTACTCTCCACTTTCTACAGTATTTATTATATACAGTATGTGCATTATTTGTATTAGACACGTGTGGATTGCCTATTATATCTAATAATTAATTATAGTTTAAAGGTATGGTTATTCGTTTTGTGTGCCTGTAAATAGAGTTACACAGTCAGGGCCTTCAATTCCCTAATCCTGCAGCCATTTCTTTTTCTTCAACTGGCGATGAAGCACTACAGGAAGGGGGGGAGTCCAAGTTTATTGTACTGTGTGCATTATAACAGTCAATAGTTTCTCCTAATCTCCCCCTCTGTCAATGACAAAAGAAATCGAGGCTCGTTTACGCCGAGTGGTGCGACTCAACTAAATCCCTTGAAAACATGTTTCTGTGTGTGTGTGATATTTCCATTAAAAACTTGGTTTCGAATAGTATTCCCCCTCCTTAAAAAAAAAAGAAGTCTATGCCACCTTCTCAAGAAATAAAAATGAATTGTTTTTATGAATGTAAAAAATAAAAAAATATTTTAAAAATGCATCACATTATGTTTTCTTAAAATCAATCATTTATTAAACCCTTGTCGAGAAATAAAATAAAAAAATAAAAAAGGAAAAAGAAAGATATGCCTTTTTTTAATGTTTTCAGACCTGCAATTAACATTGGCAGTGGACATTCTTGAGAATCACAATGCAGATCTTATCACAGCTCTACATGCGTGTGAAAACGGCAAAGACATTTCTCAGCCCAGAATCAAAGGCTCAAAGATAATGTGCCTTTTGTTTTTTAAACTCACTTCTCATGGCCTGGCAGGGGGAGGTATTGAGAACACATCCAATGCTGTTTCCTTCGTTTTGGCTTTTGGAGGGTGAGGGACAGTGCCGTCTTAACACATGGGCACGCTGGGCAGTTGCATGGGGGTCTCATGCTAATTTATGCACAGACCAGAATTTAACACTAATTTTCCGATCACCCGCCTCAACATTCAAATCTCCCGCTAACTCGGTAGAAGGAGAAAAATTACGACATAGCAGAGAGTTGGCAGGGCCCAGTTCACTGCTTTTCCCAGGGGCCTATAATGCTGTTAAGACGGCCCTGGTGAGGGGGTGGGGTAAGGTGCAATGAAGGTACAGTAATCCATCTTTGGCTAAAGCTGTGATGACTGTAGAATGATAATCATTTGAAGTGTTTTAAAATGTATTAAAAGTTAGAACTCCCTGGAGAACATGTAATCTAATTACTGTACAATACTGTAAAATATTAGCGTAGCAAAGTTTAAAAAGCATGAAGCTGGTAATACCTACGGACTATATACAGTACAAGTAAAAAAGGCAACGTTTAAATAAAGCGAAATTACAGTATCTTTTGCTGCTTGATTTCAAACTTTCTTTCCTGGCATTTTTTTTTCTCCAGGCTATGCTATTATTTCTGGTACTGCGCATGCGTCAACTTGCGCTACAGTATATGGTGCCTGTCTACTGTCAGGAATCGGCGTTCTCCTCGCTTCCCACACAAAGCACTCCCTCTCCGCAGGGAGCCCCTGGACACACAAAACAATCCTGCCTTACCGGCCTCCACGGCTCCTCGACCCTGCCGCCGTCGCGGGATCACTCCCCTTGGTGATTCCTCTGCTCAGTGCCGGACGCGC
Organism: Ascaphus truei; assembly: GCF_040206685.1. Classification (NCBI taxonomy): domain Eukaryota; kingdom Metazoa; phylum Chordata; class Amphibia; order Anura; family Ascaphidae; genus Ascaphus; species Ascaphus truei. The sequence continues at coordinate 47,594,419 of NC_134495.1, forward strand.
CCACGCCCTCCTGCACGCACAACTACACGCACGCCAGCCCCAGACATTATGTGCATGCATTCCCAGCTTACAGAGCACACGCCTAACAGAGCACTTTTAACCACTGCTCCTGCAGTGAGGCGTCGCCCCCAAGCATCACACAGTTCCATTCAAATCAATGACTACACTCAGCTGGGCTGTAACACCTCCCTCCTATCAGGGAGGACTCCTTGCAGTCCTCCAGGCCTGCCCCCTTTTCCCATTGGCCTGCCCAGCTTTATTATGCCTGTGCTTCCCATCACTCGTCGCTCGACATAGTTCTGTATGGAAGCTTTTGACTATTCTCTCAGTGACTCCTCAGGTATTGACGCGGATTGGACGACTACCCCCTCTGGCTCTCGACTTTGGCTCTACTTGGACTTCGTGACTTCTGGCATCCCTGATCTTGGCAATGGCAATAACTACTCCTCCTCTACTACCGGTACCGGCAAATATTGTCTTCCTTACTATACCTGGCCTGGCAACAATAACACCACACTCCGGACATGCTCCCTTTGCTGCGGGTGCGTGTATCCCTACATCCCACCTCAGCACAGGGAACGGGTCTGGTCTGCGGGCAGCACCGGCGTAACATTATGTTGAGCCCACAAGACGCAGACCAGACCGAACTACAGCAGTTTCTCTCTAATCTGCTTCAGCAAAACCAGGCCATGGCGGATCAAATTGTGGCACTTACACGCCAGGTGGCAGTACTCTCAGACAGGGTACCGACCGCGACCCCGCCAGATGTAAGCCCCCACTCCGCAAGCGCAGTTATCAGCTCAGATGTAAGGATTCCTCCCCCCAAGCCTTATGCAGGTGAACCGCAAGATTGTAGGGGTTTCCTAAACCAGTGTGAGGTGCAGTTTGAAATGGCCCCCCATCTCTACATTACTGATCGCAAGAAGGTAGCCTACATTTATAACCTCCTCACTGGCAGCGCCCTGGCTTGGGCTTCCCCGGTTTGGGAGCGACGTTCTGACCTTACCCAAGATTACCCAGCATTTAAAGCCGAGTTTCAATGGGTATTCGATTCCCCCGCTCGTCAGGAGATGGCATCTGTTTCTCTCCTCCAGATCACGCAGGGACGGCGAATGGTGACGCAGTATGCTGTGGAATTCCGGACTCTAGCAGCCGAGACTAACTGTGGACAAGAGGCTCTCGTCTCCGTATTCTGGCAAGGCCTGGCAGATCCCATCAAGGACGAACTCTCTCGCCAATCCAGGCCGGATCAACTGGAGGTCCTCATTGATTTGGCCGTCCGAGTGGATCAACGCATCCAGGTACGCCACTCAGAGTGTCAGCGCACTCGCTTCAATAACTTTCAAGTTCCGTTCTCCAGTACTCTCAGCAGCACTCCTGCTCCCTCAAGTGCTACCATACCTCTTCGTCCAGCACTGGAGTTGCCAGAGCCAATGCAATTGGGGGTACAACGCATCCGCACACCGATACGGCAGTTCCGTCACGCCGGGGGATTGTGTTTCTACTGCGGATCCATGGAACATCTGGTTCGGGAGTGTCCACTGCATCCGGGAAACGGGAACACGCAGTGAGTACAGATGGGCTCTCTCTGGGTGTAATGTCTCCACGTCCCCTTTCTAAAGGTGAACTCCCTAAGAAACTTACATTTCCAGTCTCCCTTTCAGGCGATAAGTTCAAGACTTCTACCGCCGCTTTCATCGACTCAGGAGCTGGAGGAAACTTCGTGGATCTTGAATTCGCCAGGTTAAACTGCATACCACTCGTGAGAAAGAAGGTTCCCATCGCACTCGTCGGTATCGATGGACGTCCTCTTACCCCGGCCCACATCTCCTTAGAGACAGCTCCCTTGCTTCTGTCCTCACATCTGCACAAGGAGATCTTAGTTCTCGATGCCATTCACGCTCCTGGGATACCCATTACCCTTGGCCTTCCTTGGCTACAGCTTAAAAATCCTCTCATTGACTGGACTTCCTCTGCTCCCATTTCTTGGAGGCCGAGGTCAGGCGAGACTCATCAACTGCTGGCCAATACCTCTGTTCCCGAAGTTATTCTACCTTCCGTTTACCATCAATTCCGGGACGTTTTCAATAAGGTACAGTCAGACCTCTTGCCGCCACACAGGACTTACGATTGTCCGATCGATCTAGTTCCAGGTTACTCCCTACCCAAGTCCAAGACCTACCCCTTGTCGTTACCAGAATCTCACGCTATGGATGAACATATCCAGGAGAATCTCAAGAAAGGCTTTATTCGTCACTCCAATTCCCCAGCAGGGGCTGGGTTTTTCTTCGTCAAGAAAAAGGTTGGGTCGTTGAGGCCTTGCATCGACTACAGGGGTTTAAACCACATCACTATTAAAAATCGTTACCCCCTTCCCCTTATTACCGAACTGTTCGATAAATTACAGGGGGCCAAGATTTTTTCCAAGTTGGATCTACGTGGTGCCTATAACCTGGTGCGCATCAGGAAGGGGGATGAATGGAAGACGGCCTTCAACACGCGTAGTGGACACTACGAATATCTGGTAATGCCTTTCGGCTTATGTAATGCTCCCGCTGTCTTCCAGGATTTCATCAACGACGTCTTTCGTAAGGTACTCAATATTTTTGTTATTGTATACTTGGATGATATCCTAATTTTTTCCAAAGATTTCCAGGACCATATACGCCACACCTCCTACGTCCTTTCCCGTCTCCGTGAACACCATTTGTACGCCAAACTGGAGAAGTGCACTTTTCATCAGACCTCTACTCCGTTCCTGGGGTATATCATTTCCGATGAGGGGTTTATGATGGACTCCGGTAAACTTCAAGCAGTCACTGAATGGCCAAGACCCAACTCTCTCAAGGCCATACAACGTTTTTTAGGGTTTGCTAATTACTATCGTAAGTTTATACGGAGTTTTTCCACCATTGTGGCACCCCTCACTGCGCTCAAAAAAAAAGGAGCTGATCCTTCTGCTTGGTCATCCGAGGCCATCTCCGCCTTTGAGACACTCAAGGAAGCCTTTATATCCGCACCTATTCTCCGTCATCCCAACATCGAACTTCCCTTCGTCCTGGAGGTCGACGCTTCTGATTGCGGCGCTGGTGCCGTTCTTTCCCAGAGACCCACGCCCCAAGATAAGTTACATCCCTGTGCATATTTTTCCAAGAAATTCTCGTCTGCCGAGAGGAACTATGACGTGGGTAACAGGGAACTTCTGGCCGTGAAGATGGCTCTTCAAGAGTGGAGACACCTGCTGGAGGGGTCAAAAGAGTCATTTACTATTCTCACGGACCACAAGAACCTTCTTTACATAGAGAACGCTTGACACCTTGGTCCACGACAGGCTCGTTGGGCTCTTTTTTTTTCTCGATTCGATTTTCACCTCTCCTATATCCCCGGGACCAAGAACGTAAAGGCAGACGCACTCTCCCGTATACATTCTTCTGAAAAGAGGCCAGAGGAATCGTTGGAACTATCCTTCCACATGAGAAGATTCTCGCCACGTCTACTTTCAAGAATCTTGACAAGATTTTGCACTCCCAGAGACGCATTCCCAAGGACTTGGTCGTTCCCGACAACAAACTCTTTGTACTATCCAAATTTGTTCCAGAGGTCCTGTCTTGGGGTCACTCCTCTAAATCTGCAGGTCATCCAGGTTTTAAGAAGACTACTGATCTCATTCGTCGGAATTTCTGGTGGCCAAGGATGTCTCAAGATATTCTGGAGTTTACCCGCGCATGCCCCACGTGCGCTCAAAGCAAGACTCTCCGTCAAAAGCCTCAGGGTTTTCTGTTACCTCTTCCAGTTCCCGACCGCCCCTGGTCCCACATTTCTATGGACTTCATCGTGGAGTTGCCCAGGTCCAGAGGAATGAACACTATCTTGGTGGTCGTGGACAGGTTCTCGAAGATGTCCCATTTCATTCCACTTAAAGGATTACCCACCTCCCCTGCCCTTGCTGATATCTTTACGGAGCAGATTTTCCAGATTCATGGGATCCCTTCGTCCATTGTTTCTGACAGAGGCTCTCAGTTCGTATCCAAATTTTGGAGAGCTTTCACGAAGAGATTGGGCATCTCTTCTTCCTTCTCTTCCGCCTATCATCCTCAGTCCAATGGACAAACGGAGTGAATCAATCAATCCCTGGAGAAGTACCTGAGATGTTTTATATCCGATTTCCAGGATGATTGGGCTCAACTCCTCTCTTGGGCAGAGTATGCCGTCAATGCTGCAAAAAACGAGTCCACCCGGGAGTCACCCTTCTTTATAAATTATGGGTTCCACCCTCCCTGTCTTCCCATCCCCAACATTCCTTCTGGAGTACCAGCCGTAGATGAACGCATTTTTTCCCTCCAAACCGCATGGTCCAGGATTTAGTCTACCCTTCTCAACTCCTCCCGCACATTGAAATTACAGGCCGATCGTCGTCGTCGTTAGGCGCCCAGTAACAAACCAGGGGATTTGGTATGGCTCTCCTCTAGGAATATCCACCTCAAGTTACCATCTCCTAAACTGGCACCTAAGTTCCTGGGACCCTTCCCTATTTGTGAACAAATCAATCCTGTGGCATTCCGGCTCCAACTACCATCCAGTATGAAGATTCCCAATGTCTTTCATGTGTCCCTCTTAAAACCATTTATCTCCAGTCACTTCTTCCCGGATCAAACTCGTAAACCAGATCCCATTACTGTACAAAATAATACGGAATACGAAGTTCACTCTCTTTTAGATTCTCGCCCCTCCAGGGGTCAGCTCCAGTTCTTGGTGCAGTGGAAGGGCTTTGGCCCTGAAGAGAGATCCTGGGTACCTTCAAAGGACATTCATGCCCCGGCCCTTCTTAAATCCTTCAGGAAAACGTTTCCAGAGAAACCGTTCTTGGACCGTCCTGTGGCCGTTCCTGAAGAGGGGGGTACTGTCAGGAATCGGCTTTCTCCTCGCTTCCCACACAAAGCACTCCCTTTCCGCAGGGAGCCCCTGGACACACAAAACAATCCTGCCTTACCGGCCTCCACGGCTCCTCGCCCCTGCCGCCGTCGCGGGATCACTCCCCTCGGCGATTCCTCTGCTCAGCGCCGGGCACGCCCATGCCCTCCTGCACGCACACCTACACACACGCCAGCCCCAGACGTTATGTGCATGCATTCCCAGCTTACAGAGCACACGCCTAACAGAGCACTTTTAACCACTGCTCCTGCAGTGAGGCGTCGCACCCACGCATCACACAGTTCCATGCAAATCAATGACTACACTCAGCTGGGCTGTAACACCTCCCTCCTATCAGGGAGGACTCCTTGCAGTCCTCCAGGCCTGCCCCCTTTTCCCATTGGCCTGCCCAGCTTTATTATGCCTGTGCTTCCCATCACTCGTCGCTCGACATAGTTCTGTATGGAAGCTTTTGACTATTCTCTCAGTGACTCCTCAGGTATTGACGCGGATTGGACGACTACCCCCTCTGGCTCTCGACTTTGGCTCTACTTGGACTTCGTGACTTCTGGCATCCCTGATCTTGGCAACAGCAATAACTCCTCCTCCTCTACTACCGGTACCGGCAAGTATTGTCTTCACTACTATACCTGGCCTGGCAACAAAAACACCACACTCCGGACACGCTCCCTTTGCTGCGGGTGCGTGTATCCCTACGTCCCACCACAGCACAGGGGACGGGTCTGGTCTGCGGGCAGCACCGGCGTAACATCTACAAGCATACTGTACACTACTGTAGTGTAATTGGAAATTAAAGCTAATAGTGTATAGTGTAACACTGCATAGTACAGTACATTATATTTACCTTCATTATAAACTTTGCCAACCGGTTGGAGATGAGCCAATGTCAGGGGTGTATTGTGCGTAGAAGCTGAGGTCACTCATGTCATCTGCATTATAATTGACAGTTGACTGCTGAAGCCGGTAATCAGACGCGACCATGTAGCAATCATTGTCGACAGGTGGGGTCAGATAGCAAGGATTGTAATCAGGCGGGTTCACTAGGTTTTCAGTGACGGTTGGCCAGCTATTGAAATCGTATTGGCAAGCAGGGGTTCGTACATTGCGGGGTCGGGAAATATGAATCTTAAATGAATTAAACCTGACCTTTCTCCTTTTGAAGTTGCCATCAAAATCCTGGGAGCACAGAACAATAACCCATGCTATCTCCCTCAGTAGGGGCAGTGCGAAAAAAACAATCCTCATTAGTAAAAGTTTACCTTATCGAATGCTTCCACCCGCGATGGTTAGGTGAAAATTTGAAAAAATCGTAGTTCTCAATGATATGATGATATATCTCTGCTAAAGTCACCTTCTTATCTGTTCCAGCATTAATTGCAGAAAATATTAGGTATGCATAACAGACTTTCGGTTTTGAATAAAGACTTGGCATGATGTTGAGTGTACAGGTTTGGTCTATTCAGCAATTGTGCGGGCATAGCAATTGAGAATAATGTACCCAACATTGTGCTTAGATACTTAAATTATTAAAACGCCTACATTTGATTATGTCTTCAGCGTCTTCAGTGACCAAGGTCATTTTACAATGGATCACTGTGGTGGACTCTCTTTTTAACTGGGTTTTAAACACCTGCAAATTGATACAACTGTGCTATAGTGCAAAGGGGGTTCATTGTGCCACCTGGCGGATACGCAAAGAACTGCACCCAAACAAATCAGAATCCAGAAAATTCAAAGAAATCAACAACGCTAAACACAGATGTCATTGGAGTGATTGCACGTGTTAACGCGACCTCTCGCCGAGAATAGCGAGTGAATCATGTGTGGAATACAGCAGACTTTACGAAAACGGATCAGAGAAATGTTCAAATAACGGCCGCTGCATCTGTAGTAAAACTTGTGCTATATATACTGAAGAAGAAATGTCATTTTAAAATAACCCATTTAAAAGTTATTGGAGTTTAGTTTTGTAAATTAAAAAATTAGGTGCAGTCGGTATCCACACACATTATCATTGGATATTTTAGACTAAGAATATCTTATATCAATATTGTATCAATTACAGAACAGAGCACCGCTAGAACCGTGCAGTCTGGGGGCGCTGCTACTATCATTAAATCTTTCCCTCGGATTGCACTTGGGAAACATTGCATTTGTTATATTAATTACATTCGGAAAAGAATAAGCAATATAAATGTAACCCCCTTTCCCTCTGTGTCAAGGCGACTATGTGTGCTGCTATACTTCCTGGTAAAACATTTAATAAATAAAAAAAATACATTATGCAGATAACTTCCTGGGCACTCCAGCCCCCGGGTGTAGCTGAACAACAGTCAACAGGCAGTCTGCTCCAACGACGCCTTCCGCCTTCGCGTGGGGTGGTCTCCAGCAGGAGCGCCCCACCATATATAGTCTCTGAACATAGGTGGTTTGATCCCAGACCACAAGTTATGTGTCACTGTGTGGCGTAGACACTGTATCCCTAATACTGCAAAACACAGGAAAATGGGTCCCTAACTATGGGCTTCCCTATGCAGCTGCAGGTGCTTACTGTGAGTCGGGTACTAACGGGGGACTAACGAGGGCCTGCAGGGAAAAGCTGGCCTAGTCCCAGGGCTACTGGCACCTGGGACCCAACCTCCCTCTTCTGTACCCTGCTCCCAACTCACCAACTGCCCTAACTGTCCTAACTGTTATCGCTGCTCTAATGTTTTAAATGCAGCAGCCCTATTGGCTGCCTGGCAACATGTTGTCTGCAGCTTGTGGTTGCAATTAGTACTTTTTTATGGGCGCAGTTTGCATTTATTGTAGGTCTGGAGCAGAGCTTTGGTAACTTGCGACCACTCCAATAATATCCTGTTTAACGTTCTGTCGCACTGATTTTGGGACTTTATAGTTGAATCTTTCTCTTTAGAAACATAAGAATGTATTTAAAGTAATGTGAAATTGAACAATCTCATCTACGGTATTAGGGATTTATTATAATGTTGTGTTTGTACACAGTACGGTAGTAAACTGCTTCCCTCTAGTGGTGAAACACGCCTGGTGCAGAAGATGCACAAAACTTACAGGTGTTGATCTGGAAATGTAGAAATGATGTGTTCAGCACACACATCAGTGTATGTGTATTTGTTTAAGTGGCCAAGTATAAGGGGTATGGATCAGATTAACATTTGCTAAATACATTTACCCAACTCTTAGACACTGTGTGTGTTTTGCCTAATCCACCACAAGAGATTAGAGGAGAAGCCTTTGGAGTCTTGGAAAGTTTACATTTGTTTTAATGTAAGATATTTTTGGATGTTAAGTCAGTTTAGCAACTTTATGGAAAATGTAGCAAAAAATCTAGAGCATCAGCAATGATAAAAATCCAAGTTGAAATGAGCACAGGAACCCAGGTAATGGCAAAAATGCATAGGCTGGATTGAGACATATAAAAATGTAGCTGTCTCAGAGCAGAGAGCCTCCTCCCATGCATTTCACGCCATAGTGGCACTTTCCCAAGGAGTATTGCACATGCAGGAACATGGCAAATATAAAGGTATGCAGGTAAGTTTAAAGAAAATCACATCAGATGCACCTGAATGTGACGTAACCGAACAAACCATTAATCGATTAAAATCCCTCCAATGAGACGAATAAAATGAAAAAATCTCCAGCTGATTCTTTATATTTAATTCATCTACCTAAAGTAAAGTATTGTGGATTTGCATATCTGGGGCAAATATATAGAATAAGGTTGCTTCTGCATCATGTTGTTCCAATTTTGATACATATTAATTAGATAAAGTTGTACATATTAATGTTTAAACTTAAAAAAAGGGAAGAATACAGTATTTTGAACAAACCAAATAAAGTATATTACTTTAAATGTAATATTGTTGACAGCATGAACTTAGCATCCAGCATGTACATCGTCAGTATATGAATAATAATGTGTTGTAAAACAATGACTAACTAATATTGAAGGGATGAGTGTAGATATTGTAGGGAATCCGCTCCTGGCTTTGATTCTAGCCTTGCAGATCTCTGCAGTTTACAAAGTCTCCCTTTGGCAATCAATGGCACATGTGCTGCCTCTCATTGCAGCTTCAGCCCTGTGCTCCGTCATTGGAGGAATGCTCACACACCTCCCTCCTGTGATTGGCTCGCCGCCCTTTATATACTGCTCTCCCCACACTGCATCACTGCTGAGCATAATCCTTGTCTGGACGTTACTGTGTTCTGCCACAAGCCTCCTGGCTTGCCTCGTTTGTGTACTAACCTCTCTAGTTCTCGTTATTAGTTCCTGAGAATCTTGAGACCTGCTGCCACTCTCCACACAGAGGTCTGTGTTCTTGTGTTCCGGAGGTCTGCTGCTACTCTCCACGCAGAGGCCTGTTTTGGACTCCTGTGCTGAAGCGCTGGTTTGCTAGCACTGGTTCCTGTTACCTGCTGCATTCTGCCCTAGCAGAGGTTACCTTCAGTTTCCTGAGGCCTTCTGCTACTCTTCACGTAGAGGCCTGTTTTGGACTCCTGTGCTGAAGCGCTGTTTTTTCCCCGGCGCTGCCCTGCAGTGTTCTTTGGCCAGCCGGCTGTCTCCTCCTACAGAGACCGGCATCATGGGCCAAGGCCGCTCCTCACGCAGAGGTCACTCCCACACTCACGCTCCTACGCTGAAGCGGAGAGCTCCTGTCTACCCCTTGCCAAACTACCTGAAAAACGACGATGCTGCCTTCTCCAATCCTGAACCTGCTATGAACGACTATGAACTGCGCAATCCAGATCCGACTACATGGTCAAAGGGGGAGGAGCCTAAAGTGAACGTCAATCAGGACTCTCATCCACTCTCCGGTCAGTTCACTGAACAGTGACGTCAGCACGCGCAAGTCTGGATAGCGCGAAACACACGCGACCAGAGGCAGGAGCTGACAGAGACTGGGGTGTGCTGTGGGACAGCCGGGTCGGGCGTTTGAATTGTTTTTAAACTCACGGAACTTGTGAGTATATTTCTGCAGCTAGCTAGGATGCGTCATTAAAGTTTTTTTACTGTATTGCGCAATCCTCTGTCTTTTGTATACCCCTATGCTGGAGACACATACAGGAGAGCAGCACAGAAGGAGAAAGCACTTTCCAAAGACGGAGTTTCTTCAAGGATCCAGGAGAGACAGAATCAACACGTGGGGTTCGGGTTAACCTGTGAACGTCTGGATTTGAAGAAACAAGGATACAGATTCTCTCAACTGCATGAGACCCACTTTATATCTAGTAAGTGGGCATTTCATTTAGAGGCATACAAGGGAGAACTTCATCTACTGTTAAGTCAATACTGCGCAATGTGGTGTCTCTGTTCTTGTCTCAATCAATAGGAATATAACTTGCTGCAGGAGAGAGACTTTATTCTACCCAAGTCAAGGACAGAGTCCATTTCACTCATAGACTTTGAAAAAGACTTCACTTCACTGATATATCCTTTACATTATTTTATTTTATTAATATTAATATAATGTATTGTTAATATTATCACCATTTGTATGCGCCAGGTATTTATTCCACTTTTGTATTATTATATTGTTTTTAGGGTTCACTGGAGATTGCACCCTTAGTAGAATCACCAGGCAGCTTCAGCACACGTTTATATGCACTGCACATATACACATTTGGTCTAGCGCTAATTTAAGTTATCTTTGTTAACACTACATGGTCAAAGGTCGTGATTATGTAACACCATCTCAGCCCCGCGGTCCAGTCCTGGTTTGTGGCGAGCACAACCGTGACAGATATAAAGATAAGACATAAATATAAGTGTAGGCAAACAAACAAATATAAGCCCTCTAAAAAGCGCTGACCTACACACAAATTAAATAGTGCAAATAGTGATATCAAAAATAATGATTAACAACACAATTGATAAGTGAGTGAAGCAGCCTAAAGGAACAAAAAAACAACAGACTATTCCAAATCTGTAAAAACAAATAAACATACAAATTGATTGTCCCTGGCGCTAAAAAAAAGTCCAAGATACCGTGAACCAGCAAGGCAGTCTCTAGTGTAGGCTTCCTTAGGCAGACTGATGAACTTGATGATGGTTTTCCAGACAGGGAGGGTGTCCTTTAAACGATGTTCCGCTGCTTCTGAAATAACAGAAAACAACAGGGCACGCCGATTGCGTAGTTCGTTTCATCAACGTTTCCCTATCTAGAACCCCAGAATCCTACTTACAGGATAAAGGCTTGCAAATTCAGTGGAGAGAATCTGTAACGCACTTCCCATCTCCTCAGAGCATCTCACGGACCCCTCGTGGTCTGATCTGCGGAGTCTCCCTTGGTCAGCAGTGACGTTGATAGAAGTATAATACTCCAACGCTCCCACAGATATGGGGGGGGGGGTGGGAGGATAAATTGAAACAATACTAGTGTGATACCGTACAGAATTTTAATGACACAATTAAAAAGCTAAAATCACACTCACATAAAAACGGAGTAACGAATACCGCTCACAGATGCCGTCCGCAACCTGAACAGCTCCTAGATCAGCAAAGGAGAGAGTCGCCCCTCTGCTGATCTAGGAGCTGTTCAGGTTGCGGACGGCATCTGTGAGCGGTATTCGTTACTCCGTTTTTATGTGAGTGTGATTTTAGCTTTTTAATTGTGTCATTAAAATTCTGTACGGTATCACACTAGTATTGTTTCAATTTATCCTCCCACCCCCCCCCCCATATCTGTGGGAGCGTTGGAGTATTATACTTCTATCAACGTCACTGCTGACCAAGGGAGACTCCGCAGATCAGACCACGAGGGGTCCGTGAGATGCTCTGAGGAGATGGGAAGTGCGTTACAGATTCTCTCCACTGAATTTGCAAGCCTTTATCCTGTAAGTAGGATTCTGGGGTTCTAGATAGGGAAACGTTGATGAAACGAACTACGCAATCGGCGTGCCCTGTTGTTTTCTGTTATTTCAGAAGCAGCGGAACATCGTTTAAAGGACACCCTCCCTGTCTGGAAAACCATCATCAAGTTCATCAGTCTGCCTAAGGAAGCCTACACTAGAGACTGCCTTGCTGGTTCACGGTATCTTGGACTTTTTTTTAGCGCCAGGGACAATCAATTTGTATGTTTATAAATATAAGTGTATACAAAGTAGCAACAGATGTTAGTAACCGCTATACATTGGCAAAGTAATTTAGGTCAAACATCCTAAATGATAGTAAATATATTCATGACCAACCTTACTTACGTCTAAGGCAAATAATAATAATATACCTTATTTAGCAACTTTGTCAGCATTTTACCTAAAGCCACAATGATAAGTTATATAATATAACTAACTCTGTTTATTTCAGGACCCAATCTTTCTCAGTGTGTCTCATTCTAAACCCAGATCTTTTGAGGGCTCTCTGAAAGGTTTTCAGATACTTAAAAGAAAAATATTGCAAGAACCTCAGCAGTGGAGGGGTTAAGTCTTCTAAAGAAGAAATATTTATTAATCCTTCAGCATCATGAGAATGTTTTCCCTGCTGGCTTGTTAGTGAGAACACTTTAATACATGGTGTGAGGTCACACTGGTATTCTTAGATACTTTATTGCTTGCACTCAAACTAAAACAAATTAAAAAAACACTTCAAAGCTAATTAACTATCAGAAAGATGTAATTGGGGCCAATTGGGATTTTGTTCATTCTCAGGGTGGAAATGTTACGGTCTTGCTTGTTTACAAGGACCTAATTATTATAAATCCCTATGGTACCACCTGTGTTTGTGTAGATGTCTCTATGTATTAAATGTATTAGAGATAAGGAGCCCCACAGAACAAGGAACTCTACATTTAAATGTCACTCAGAGCACATTAAACAGATATAGGCTTATGTATGTATTCACATATACATGTGTATCCCTTCATTCCATATAAATATCACTGTGGCAGGATGGCTTCGTGGTGTGGTCAAAACAGTCCCAAACAGTGGGTAAGGCTTTTAACTTCAGTGGTTTTATTTTCCACAATCAAATAAACATTTGGCACACCATCCCTTTATGACAAACAGAAAACATAAAAAGAATGCCTACTCCACAGTAGGGCAGCTATCTGTACAATACAATCCTAGCTGCGAGCTGGCCGACTAAACCGGTTACCAAATTTAAACAACAGATTCATGTATAGAGAAATAATACAAATTCCGTAATTTTTCGTGGGGGCTCCTGTCCCTAAGAGAATCCAGGCAATCCTGCAAGATCCAGCAGCCTTGACAGGACAGCTCTGTATTATGAGAGAACCACTTACTACCAGCCGTAGCTCCATATCAAACTGCCAGACAGCTGTCTTAATTCAACCCTGATTACTCAATTACCTCTACCTGGGTTAACCCTTTGACTGTTGTCTTAAGCAGTCAGATGTATTTTTTCCAGGCATACTCATCAGCAAATGACTCCACCTAGTCACAATCAAATACACCTGTTTAATAATGCCCTGAGTTCCCTAACTGATGTAAAAGTTCTGGCTCTTTACATTTATCTCAACTACCACTGACAAGCCTAACATATAAAAAAGGTCCCCATCTTAACTAGCAGTCCTATCAGGAAGATCCCAACATGTGTCCATCTCAGGCTCTAACTCCAACCCCCTGGATATCACCTGTGGTGTCCCGCAAGGCTCTGTTCTGGGGCCCCTACTCTTCTCAGTGTTCATTAATGATCTTCCCACAGCTTGTAAGGAAGCCTCAATACACATGTATGCAGATGACACAATCCTATATGCACACAGCCATAGCCTCTCTGACCTTCAATACATACTTCAGTCTGACTTTTTGAGACTCGAAAACTGGATTTCCCAAAACAAACTGTTTTTAAACACTGACAAGACTGTAACAATGGTATTTGGGACCAAGACAAAATTTGTAAAGCTTCCAGTGACTGAGCTCCTGATTAGAACCAACGCTAACACCACCCTAACACCTGTCACTAGTTTTAAATACCTGGGCTTATGGTTTGACTCCCACTTAACATTCGGGATGCACATTGATACCCTGACAACCAAGACCTATGCCAAACTAGGGGTACTTTACAGGAACAAATCCTCCCTAAGTCTCCTGGTCAGAAAGCGTATCGCACAGCAGATGCTAATGCCAATTATTGACTATGGAGACATAGTATATGGCTCGGCTCCTCAAACCCACCTTAGCAAACTTGACACACTCTACAATTCAATTTGTCGTTTTGTTCTCCAATGCAACTACAACACACATCACTGCGAAATGCTCAAAGAACTAGATTGGTCAACACTAGAGTCTAGGCGCAAAGTTCACCTTTCCTGTCTTGCCTTTAAATTCTTCATGGGCAAGCTACCCAGCTACCTGAACAAGCTCCTCACCCCTACCACTTGCAGCACTCATCACCTGAGATCAGACTCCAAAAGACTATTCATGGTCCCAAGGCTCAACAAAGTATCCGGACGTTCCTCCTTCTCCTTCCGTGCACCCCAAAACTGGAACAACCTACCAGAGACTCTTACATCCACCACCAGTTTAAGTTCTTTCAAATCTAAGGCTGTCTCACATTTTAACCTGGTCTGTAACTGTTTCATACACTCATAATATATATTTTCTTTAACTGTGCACGCAATGTCTTGTATATAATGTAAACCCTGTTCATTTATGTAACTGTACTTGTAACCATGTATTATTTGTTTTACTCTGTGCCCACGACATACTTGAAAACGAGAGGTAACTCTCAATGTATTACTTCCTGGTAAAATATTTTATAAATAAATAAAATAAAATAAATAATGTTCGCTACACTAAAAAAAATGGGATTCAGTAAAAAATGTATAGATAGTATCAAAATTCTATACAGCTCCACTTTGGACACAGTCAAAACCAATGCAGTCAACTCCTCCTTGTTTCACATAAATAATGGAACCCGCCAAGGATGTCCCCTATCCCCTCTCTTATTTGAAATATCCATAGAAAAATTAGCAGCCAAAATTAGAAACCCTAATTAGAAACAACCCCAACATCTCAGGAATTCACATTAAAAATTAAGGAAAATAAGATGCTTTATTTGCTGATGATATAATACTGTCTCTCACAAGACCGCTAATTTCACTTTGTAATCTATTAGAAAATTTGGATTCCTTTGGTAAACTCTCAGGCTATAAAATTAATAACATGAAATCTGTAACTCTAAACTTAAATTTACCCAGCCACACAGTCAAACTCAACTAAAGCAATTTTGATTTCAAATGGGATGCACAAAAAAATTAAATACCTACAGTAGGTATCCATCTCACCAAAGATTACAACACAGTGTATACATTTAATTATTCCCCTCTATTTAAACAAATATACAAAGGTCTGTCAAATTGGGACTCGTACCAGACAACTTGGTTCGGTTGGATCACCGCAATAAAGATGAACATCCTCCCTAAGATTCTATATTTTTTTCATACAATACCAATTAAAGTGCCAGACAAAGAATAACAGCTACTGCAAAATAGAATCATTCGCTATATTTGGCAAAACAAAAAAACAAGGATTAATAGATCCATTCTATATCGCCCAAATTAGAGGGTAGATTGGCACTCCCGGAGCTCAAGAGATGCTACAAGGCAGCTCACCTAGGACAATTAATAAGTTGGCACAACCCAACTGAGAAAAGATGGGTAGAGGTGGAGGATTTGGTTTGCCACCCTGAGGAGCTCCAGTATTTCCTTTGCCTGAAAAGAACAGTAGGCCACATTCAGTATATAAAAATCCGGTTTTAACCTTCTCATGTAATTTGTGGGATCCCCTTAAATCCAGAAACAATTTGACCACCCCCATCTCCATGATGTACCGTTTGTTCTCAAAATCTTCTTTTTGCCAGGATACAATAAGAACCAATGAAATCTATGGACACAGCATGTAGTTAGTAGGGTAGAAGATGTGATGGATTTACATACTACAGTATTAAGATCTTTCCTACAATACAATCAAAATTTAACATCCCGAATACCAATTGTTCTAGATATTTATAGTTTAGACACCTTATCCAATCTAAATACCAAGAAAAAGTACCACTAACAATGACCAAATTTGAATCCTGGTGTAGCACCCAAATCTTTAACCAAGGGAATCAATTCTGTCCTCTACCATGCAATCCGTATCATCCCTAAAACAGACAATTCGATGTTGACATGGGAGAGGGACCTCAACATAACTATAGATATAGAAACTTGGCGAGATATTTGGAAGGCAGCAGGTAAAAACTCCACTTGAGTAGTGATTTAGGAAAACTTATATAAAATTCTATATCGTTGGTACTACACCGGTAAAACTGAATTCAATTTATCCAAGCGTTTCGCCTATGTGTTGGAGGCAGCTCTGCGCACTCACCCATTGGTTGGAAGGAGTTAACCAGGAAGCGCCAGCGGAGACACCATTCAGCAGTGTGTTCGTGCAGTCCAGACCATCCACATGCACACGTTGCACCCGCTGCCGCTTATGGTCAGTACTAGTTCCCCTCAGTGGGGTTTTAAATCAGGTTTCCCTCAGAACTTCATCTATGGATGTCTAGTTGGGTTATTTTTTATTTCATTTTGTTTTCTTGTTATTGTGCTTCATAGAAGCCGGATTTGATTAGTATCCTTTGTTTAGGAGTGACCGTATGTATTTTTAAACGTTTGATGTGTTTATGTAATTGTCATTTGTGTGGTCTTTTGACATTATATTAAAATATACTCATATTTTATACTAATCTGTGGTGCACTTGTGTGCAATGTTTTTTCTTTGTCTTTTGGAGGGCCCCTTAGGGATCTCCCCTTATTTAGGAGCATTTGAGGAGTGGCTCTTTGCGTTCACAGCTGCAAACAGATTAGAATTGATATTAGAAGACAGCACGAGCACAGAAACCTTGATTCAGTTTTTTTTTTCTCCGTCCTACATATCTGGCTGGAATGTCCTAAAATGAAACCCCTATGGGACAAAATTCTCCAATTGGTAGAAGAGGTGCCTGGCTTCCGTATTCCTAGAAACCCCCTTTTGTGATTCTGGGGGTGCCAATTCCCAATTTAAGCAACCTGGAGTCTAAATTAATCACTCATATCTTCAATGCAACAAGATTCTCCATTGCTGGCTTCTGGAAACATAAAATACGCCCCTTTCCAGTGTGTTTGTAATAAAATATGGGATGTGGCATACCTTGAGAGAAGACTTATCTTCACGACTCCACCAATAGATTTATTGATACTTGGGAGCGGCTACACATACACAGAACACCCGCACAGCTATTGAACCATGGTGAGGTGCTCACTAGGTAGGAACATGAATGTATACTAAAGAAAAGGAAACCTAGTATGCAAGCACTCTATCACAGCTAAATGTATAATGATTTAGTTAAAATACTTTATTAATAACCAATGAATAAAAAAAGGGGGGTTAAAATAAAATGTATATCAAACAGTACGTGACTGTATCATTAATAATATAACTCTAAGTAGTTAAGTTGATAGTACATATGGAGATCCTTGATTGATATTCAGGATCATGTGCTACATTTGTATAGCTGCCAATAGATATAGGAAGGGGCCGTAGTGGGACCACTATCTAGTCACTATCTTATCCTTGTGTATATGTATCAGAGCGTTTGATTGTAGACGCGCTATAATTGTAGAATAGGTAAGATATATATGTTTTAATAATCCTGGGCAACACATGCGAGGGTATATTCAATTTATGTAACTACCTATGATAAGGAGCCAGAGGGTAACCCCATACTTCATAATAGTCAGGCTGTGAAGATAACACTTGAGGTACACACTGCTAGTGGTAATACCCCTAACGCCGTTTAGACCAACCAAAAGAGGGAGACAAAGTATGCACAATATGGTAGAAGGTACATAACCCACAGTAGGGTATTAGTGCTTGCTTTGCCAACCTAGTGCAATAAGGTATATTGTTGTCTTGGTTTGGCTATTTGGCTAGTTATATGTTATATGGGGTTGTGATATATCCTCTGGGATGCGTCTAAACTAGTCTCCAAGGAAGGGAAGACTAGTAAAGAGTGTGGACTCTCAAAGTGTTCTTAATAGGGGTGGTAGAGACAGTTAAATACTGTACAGTAGGTGAGAGGGCTGCCGCATTACATAGGTATTAAACACAATGCATGATAGGCACTGCGTGATTGCGCAAGTATTATATGATGGGTAGTGGGCTTTGCAGCTGATTCCTGCAGTGATCAGGTAAGTTCCGTGTACTGCGGTTGGTGTAGCCTCACGTTTCAGTAGGTATGCATATCTGCACCAATGTATAATCATGTGCAATAATGTATCAGGTTGAGCTCCCGTGTATGCACGTGAAAATACAGTACAGGCTCTTAGTCAATGGTAAACATACAGCGCAGGATGATTTCAGCCTCCGGTAACTCACTGAACCGCCGGTGTATATCAGCTGATGCTGGCGGCTCCCCACATCAGAGGCAAGTACCGTGCAGTGTATCCGTCCCCCACACACACCCCTTACCCTTGAAACAGCAAGGTAAAGGAGTAGGCAGGTAGGTATATTGCTAATAGGAGATGCACAGCCAATTATATAATACTTGGAGCCTCAATAAGCAGTATAGTGTGACTAATTGTCCAATTAAGCAACCATGGGTAAACACCGCTGATAGTGCTATTTGTAAGCCAGAACAAACAGCTAATGTGCGCGAATCCTTGATAGGCAAGTGCCGTGAGGTAAAATCTCCTTGGATCCGATCCTCCCGCACCCCCCTTCCAGCAGGACAAACTAATGGGCACTGCCAATTCGTTGTCCCCTACTTGAGGTATGGGGAGCAGATGATTCCTATGCCATACCTTTACTCGGCCTTCTGAATCCTTGATACGGTACACCGGGAGGCCAGGCATCTGTGATTCTACCTCATACACCCCATCTCTCCACCTATCAGCCAACTTGTGTTTCCCCGGAACGCCTAAATTACGTAGAAGAACAGCATCCCCCGGACGAATCTCTTTATGTCTCACTTTGTGGTCATAGCGCCTCTTGTTGCCCACATTTAATTGCGCCGCCGTCTTTTCCGCTAATTTATATGCCTGCTGTAGACTGTCTTGCAGTCTCTGTACATATAGGAAATGCGTCCTGTTGGATACCCCATCGGTAGATATCCGCAGTCGCACATCCACAGGTAGTCTCGCTTCCCTTCCAAACATCAAAAAGTAGGGGGTGTACCCGGTAGACTCGTGGCGAGTACAGTTATATGCGTGCACCAGTGTCTCCACATGCTTGCTCCACTCTGTCTTCTGAGAACCAGTTAGTGTCCCCAGCATGTCAAGTAGCGTGCGGTTGAACCGTTCAGGCATAGCATCCCCCTCCGGGTGGTACGGAGTCGTCCGTGACTTGGCTATATTTAACAACTTCAACAGTTCCCTAATTAGAGTGCTCTCGAAGTCTCTGCCTTGATCCGAGTGTAGTCGATTCGGTAACCCATAGTGAATGAAGTATTTTTCCCATAATACTCTAGCCACAGTCACTGCTCGCTGATCTTTGGTGGGGAATGCTTGGGCGTATCTGGTGTAATGGTCCGTGATCACTAGTACATTACTGATGCCCCTGGAGTCTGGCTCGATGCATAAGAAGTCCATACACACCAAATCCAAGGGGCCAGAGCTTTTCAAATGCGCCATGGGGGCAGCTCGAGTGGGTAAGGTTTTCCTCTGTATGCAGCGGGTACACTGTCGGCAATGAACCTCCACGGATTCTCTCATCTTTGGCCAGTAGAACCGGTCCCGAATTAACCCGAATGTTTTGTCGACACCTAGATGGCCATGATCATCGTGTAGGGCCCGGAGGACCATATTCCGCAGAATCTTGGGCAGGAATAGCTGTCGTCGGTCGGGATGATTATGGTAGGGTATGACCCGATACAGGAGGCAATTGTCCAGTTCGAATTTTCCAAACTCATTTAACAAGAGTTTCACCAATTCTCTGGGGGCTTGCTTAAGAATAGAAGGGTTTCCTTGCTGCAAAGCTTGTCGGGCTAATTCTATCACTGGGTCTTGAATTTGATACTGCACTAGCTTGTTCCAGGGGATAATCTTGTCTTCCATAATATTCATTCCGTCCCCGCTTCGGTAAGCCCGAGGGACAGCCCGGGATTGACACCCCAATGAGTCGGCTACTCTTAATTCCGAAAAGGCGATCTGATTGTCGACTACTGCGGCTGTGGAGCATAGAGCACGTATAACAGGCCGCGGAATCTCTTCCCACACCTCCTCATCCAGGACAGGTTGAAGCCCCGGTCTTCGTGACAAAGCATCGGCCCCCACGTTGGTAGGCCCTGGTTTATACTTGAGGTTGAAATGGTAGTTGGCCATTGAGGGCTAGGAATTCCAGCTTGTGGACAGGGTAGTTCTGTTCGCTGGGGGTCAAGCTTCGACTTGCGTACGCCACGGGGCGGAGCCCGGTGTCGTGTTTCTGGTGCAACACTGCTCCTAGTCCGCTAAAACTGGCATCCACGTGTAGCACATACTCGCGATCAGGGTCGGCATAGGCCAGTACCGGGGCCTGGGTTAGACTGGCTTTCAGTTTTAAGAACGCTTGTTCACAAGCCGGGGTCCACCTGTCTCTGAAGGGAGTCTGTGCTGTGACACTTTTCCAACCGGTATCCTCAGGATAGATCTTTAACAGGTTATTCAGGAGTTTAGCTTTGCTTGAGTAGCCCTCCATGAAACGACGATAATAGCCACAGAACCCCAGGAAGGATCGCAGTTCCTGGACGTTACTGGGCCGGGGCCAATTCACTACGGCCTCTATCTTCCCTGGGTCGGTGGAAATCCCTTCAGCTGAGACGATGTGGCCCACGTATGTCACGGACGTGCGACAAAATTTGCATTTGTCCAGGGACAGTTTGACTCCCTCCTTCTGAAGTCGATCCAATACCTTCAGTAACCGCTCCTCGTGTTCCTCCAAGGGTTTCCCGAACACTATAATGTCATCCAAGTACACTAGGCATTCTTGCAGGTTCATGTCTCCCAGGGTCTGTTCCATCAACCTCTGAAAGGTGGCAGGGCCCCCGCAGATCCCTTGTGGCATGCGTGTGAACTGGTAGAACCCTAGTGGACAAATGAAGGCCGTCTTCTCCTGGTCTTCCAGATCCATTGGCACTTGATAGTATCCTGACCGCAAGTCTAGTACACTGAACCATTTACTTCCCGTCAAGGCGTTCAGAAGGTCCTCAATGCGCGGTAGGGTGTACTGGTCGGGTACCGTACGGTTGTTCAATGTTCTGTAATCTACGCATAGACGCACCGCCCCATTCTTCTTTCGGACCACCACGATGGGAGAAGCGTAGGGACTATGTGATCCCTTAACAACACCAGCTTTCTTCATTTCGGCTATTAGCCTCCGCACCTCTTCCACATCTCGGGGAGCTAGGCGGCGGGAGCGCTCCCGGAACGGGGCAGCGTCGTTCATCCGAATGGTATGGCGGGCGCTGCGACTGCATCCCACATCCATATCACTCGTGGAGAACACCCCTCGTCGTTCTCCTAGCTGGGTCTGCAGTCTTTTCCTCCAGTCTTCCGTTAGCGGCGAGTCTCCGAAGTCAAAGGCCAACAGGGGGGTTACCGCCTGAGTGGTGGCCCCTGGCCGTCCTTCCAAAGTCTTCTGGTCGGGTACCACCAGGTATATTCTGCCCAGCGGTTGCCGACGATCAATGCACATGGGGTACGGGGAGATATTCTGCACATACACCCAGGTTCTGTTCGGAATCTTCCCCGGCCATTCTCTTGCGGAAGCTAATAGTTCGTAGCCAAGCCACTGATCATCCCGTGTCGTGCTTTCCAAGGAGAAGAGCTGATCTTCCGGACGTCTATCCGGGTAGTGGCAGGCCGCGATCATCATTCTTCCTTCCCCGGGCGGAATCTTGGTCAGTCCCCACTCTTGACTGTACAGCATTCCATGCTCCTCTTCAGTCGCGATTCTACCGCAGGCCTCTTGTAGTGCCGGACACGTAGCGAGGGCCAGCAGCGGGCCTTCGCCCGCTTCTTGTAGGTACATGCGGATCACTGATTGCACAATGTCGGTGTTGGTCTCCATGATTATCGGGGCGCTGGGGTGGTCTTGTGGCTCGGGACCCAGACACCGGATGCAGAGGCAGGAGCCCCCTCAATAGCTGGGTAGTGTGCAATCCGTCGGCGTCCACCTTCGGTACCAAGCCCCTTTCTCACCAGGGTCTACAGATCCAGATGCAGACGTCTAAGGAAGTCGGACACCATTTCTCCCTCTTTCTGGGCCAAAGCATGAAACTTGGCCATCAGTGCATAGACGTCCACAGGGGCTCCATAGGTCTTGGTAAGGCAGTAAATGAGTCCCACCGCGTCAGTGCACCATGTGGGACTCTGGGGGTCGGAGACATTCCACGATACGCTGCCGAAGGACGGCGTCAGTGCAGGACCATTCAGGCAGTACCTGTTCCGTGTGATCCAGCCACTCTTCAAATCCAACTTCTCCCTGAGGCGTGGGTTTGTCACCTGAGAACGCCTTTAACTTCTGGTATTGGTGGGCCTGTGTGGAGTGGTGGATGGCCTCTGCGAGCACAGGAATAGAGGCATTATCCATTAGGCTACCCCCGGCGGGGGAGTAGGCATCTAGTCGGGGCATACTGAGTCTATTTAGTGCGGGCCTCAGGACGGAAGGGGTGAACGAGGTGCCCAGGCCCATTGCAGCAGGCCACCGAGAGTGCAAACTGTTTTCAGGGGTGCGGTCAGAGCCGCTAGTGACGGCACCTAATGAGCTGGGATACCCCCTCTGTCGGGTAGAAGCGGTCAGTGGTTCGTTGGGGTCCACTTGCACTATGGGACAGCGTACGTCGGGGGCCTCAGGTAACAGTAGTACCAAGGGCAGAGCTTCGGGGCATATGTCCTGTTCAGTGACATATAATATTTTGTGCCACAACTGGTCCCGATCGTAGTAGTGATCTTGCACTTGGGCAGTGTCCATGAGCGGAAGTTGTCTGACACGGTCCGTCACAGTGCCGAGTGAGAGAACGGCGGGAACATGCCCCAGGCTAAAAACACGTGCCAGGGGAATCTCATGCCGCTGGGCCCACTTGCGCACCTCAAGCGGCGAGGGCACAGACATGATGGAATAACTTGTTGCACAATTGAGAAAAAAAATATAGGGGCACCCCAGGTCTGAATCTCAGCAGCGCCTCCAAATGTAGCCCTTTTTCTGAACACCTTCCTAAGGGACTTCTAGTGCTGTACTTAACCTGTGGCTCCAGGAGATATGAGCCTCCGCTAGCTGGGAGCCTGGGGTAAGGGTTCTAGCGCAGCGCCTCCACTTACCCAGGATCCCCGTTACGTAAGATCGCCCTGGGCAAGAAACATACCAACAATGCGTGCAACCAAGTTTACTGTGCATAGGTAACCCTATCTTACTCTCTATACAACATCACACATAACTCATATACTTATTCTATAACGTTGGAGTCCTTATACTATCGCGGCTCAGCCGCATTCCTAGTGAAATTGTCCCGTAAAACAGTGGCTCTGCCACGCTCTATAGAGTATTGTCCTTGTAAGAGGTTAGCTAATATACTCAGTCCGCTAGCCGCTTGCTAGTGTCACTACAAGAGTTATGCCTAAGGCGGGATCAGCGCCTGATGACCGGTGTTGGTGCACTTGCTTTACAATTGTACCTTCCGGTCACGGCGGTGACCAGTGCCTATTCGCAAAGGGTCCGTTGCCTCCGCTCGAATCCTCCGGATGTTGTGATGTCCAGCCGTCTGATCCCAGATGACTGTGACTGTCCACAACTTCGTACGCTGTCCCTAACTAAGGTGACAATTCCTTCCACTATCGGGCGTCCCTGCAGTACAGCAGCCTACTGTGACTCAGGGAAACTTCCTATGGGCCTGGGGAGTAATAGCTGGCCTATGCAAGCGGGTCACGGACCCCCTGCACTCACACTACCTCCTCTCGCTCGGTCCCGAGCTCCTCTGCCTAGCGTGGTCTTTGCCCCCACGCTTCCTGTTCCTGTTTCCATAATCCCCACCCTCTCATTGGCTCCTAGCATCAGGTGATTGTCCCAGAGCTCGCGCGAGTTGCCGTCCATTATCAGAGCCTCTCCTTATTGGCTTGTTGTTCGCGCGCTCCCCTTGCGCAGGCGCAACCTCTTCACCTTGTCAGTGTCCTTCGCAATATTGCGCAACAACATGGCGGCACCCTGTATTACCGTGCCGTTGCGGAACCTGCCGTACACACGCACCTGGTTCTAGCACACCCTTACATATGGATCTACTGGAGTCCTAATGCTGAAGGAATATATATACATGTTAATAGTAGCACTGTACAATAAGTATGTGTTGTATTTGTCTTACAACCCGTGCCCCCCACCTTCCCCCCTCCCCTTTTTCCTTCCCCAATATTAAAGAGACAAACTAATGGGAACCCCTGCTTCAGCTTAACGTAATATAGTAATGAAGGCGTGAGGGTGCTGATTGGGGCAACAAGGATATGACAACTGTGAAGGAGAAGAACCCCAATTTGAGTACCACTCTCTCACTGAACGTAGTTGATAAGTGTGTGAGTTAAAAAATAAACTTTATTTATGAACAACTTATAAAAATCAGGGCTTTAAAATAAACAATACAGTGGTGCAAGAGATGTTCTTGGAAGGTATTGGCACATACTAAGATCGGATGTGGACATTAAGGATGTCATTGATATCCACCCCTCTATGGTTAGCAGAAGGGTGCGCAACCTGAGGGACATCCTAGTCCATAGTCACTTTTCAGAGTCACCTGTGAGAACTTGGTTACCACCCAAACCAGTCGGCACCTATAATTGCCAGCATTGCACAGCTTGTCAGCACAAAAACATTTCAAAACTGGGATAAGTCTCGTACCTATCAAATCAGAAAATGTATCAATTGTCCGAGTTTTGGGGTTATATACCAAGGTATCTGTACCTGTGGGAGAATCTATGTTGGCAAAAACAAGAGACAATTTAAGCAACGGGTTCTTGAACATCTTGGCACCATTCGTAACAAGGTGGATACCCCTGTTGCGAGACATAATAATCTCTGCCACAATGGTGATCTAAATGCAATTGTCTTTATAGGTATTGACCAATTCTCAATCGGTCTGAGGTGATGTGGATTCCATTCTCCTTCAGAATGAGGCACAATGGATCTACACGCTTAAATCGTTGTCACCAAGAGGGCTCAATAAGTGTTTTGTGTTCAGCCCTTTCGTCTTCCCCAATATTACTTAACCCCCATTTTATTTTGTTCTGTAAATTATGTGATATAAATTATGTGATATATATGTTAAATATCTTGTGAACATGACTTGAAAATGTTACTGTAAATAAAAGGCAAAAAATAAATAAAAGGTCCCACTGACAGGCCTAACGTATACCAGAGGTCCCACCAACAGGCCTAACGTATACCAGAGGTCCCACTGACAGGCCTAAAGTATACCAGAGGTCCCACCAACAGGCCTAACATATACCAGAGGTCCCACTGACAGGCCTAAAGTATACCAGAGGTCCCACCGACAGGCCTAACGTATACCAGAGGTCCCACCAACAGGCCTAACGTATACCAGAGGTCCCACCGACAGGCCTAACGTATACCAGAGGTCCCACCGACAGGCCTAACGTATACCAGAGGTCCCACTGACTGGCATGATGTACTGATGCAGCGGCCGTTATTCGAACACTTCACACGTCATGTACATCGGAATCCCGATTTGAAACCGGCGGATGAATTCCAGCCTTCCCGCACTAAGATGCGAGTGCGGCGAGCGCGGCGAGAGCAGAAAAACTAATTTTAGTGTTCTGGCTATTAAAAATATGAAATTGATACAGTAGCACAGTATCACAGTAGCACAGTGACACAGTAGCACAGTGACACAGTAGCACAGTGACACAGTAGCACAGTGACACAGTAGCACAGTGACACAGTAGCACAGTGACACAGTAGCACAGTGACACAGTAGCACAGTAGCACAGTACTTACTGTACACATTACAATTCATCCATTTTATTGCAAACGAAGAAACAGAATCCGTGAAATTCAAACAAAACATCCGCGATAAGCGCGGGTGCCAGGGGCGATTGGCCGCGTTCATGCTGCGTGGGGAACAGCAGAGAACTCAAAAATCGACGCTGTGATGTGTTCGAATAACAGCCGCTGCATCAGTATACCAGAGGTCCCACCGACGGGCCTGATGGTGTCTCCTCCTAGAAGGGAAAGTAAACACTAAATAAGGTGTTTGCCAATAAATCCTACCAGAAAAATATATAAATGTACTACAAATTAATTTTTAACAATTGATTAATACCAAAATAAATTTACTCATTAATTTTAATTTCATTTATTAAAGATCACCTTAAATACTTATAAAATACTATATTTAGTTAAGCAAATAATATGAAACAATATTAAACATTGAATAACTTTACGTTTGATTTAACAATTGTATAACTAATCCAAAGTAAAAAAAAAAAAAGAGGACTGTCAGAAAATATTATGTACAGTAATGTCAATTGTGTGTGTATGTGTGTATGTATGTATGTATGTATGTATGTATGTATGTATGTATATATGTGCGGCAGTGGAAGTGCTGTGTGCTGGGTGATAATGGTGAAAGGTGGGGTTGCAGACCTGCCTAAGACATGCTGATGAGCATACAGTTGTATTTACATTTGTATATATATATATATATATATATATATATATATATATATATATAGGCATACATTAACGAACGAATTGGGTCCAGAGCATGTATGTAAAGCAAAAATGTACTTAAAGTGAAGCACTACCTTTTTTCCACTTATCGATGCATGTACTGTACTGCAATCGTCATATACGTGCATACAGTAACTGATGTAAATAACGCATTTGTAACAGGTTCTACAGTCTCCCCGCTTGCGCACAGCTTCGGTACAGGTAGGGAGCTGGTATTGCTGTTCAGGACGTGCTGACAGGCGCATGCGCAAGCTGGCGTTTGCCTATTGGGCGATATGTATTTACTTGCGAGTGTACTTAAAGTGAGTGTCCTTTAACCGGGGTATGCCTGTATATATATACAATAATAATAACAATAATAATAATATATACTCAAAAATGAATAGACGAGAGGGGGCGTGTCCAGGACGCCAGAGAAGATGGACGTGTGAGAGCTGAGCTCCGCCGACCCTCGCGTATAAACCGTCATACAAACGCCCTTCACCCCAACCCCCGACCCCAAAAAACTTAACTCCTAGCAAGATAAAAACCCCGCAATGGCTGCTAAACAAAAAGCGCCGCCTGGCCAGGGAGCTAAAAACTTCTTTTCGCCATCTCAGCGGAGCTCGGATCTCACCCCGAGAATCCAAGATGGCACCGGACCAGCGAGCACACGAGGCCCCAAGGCCGCGAGGCCGCGACCAGAGACCAAGGGGAGCAAGCACAAAGCCCGGAGGCAACACTCACCAGAGAATTCATGCAGGATTTGATGACAGGCATGTTAGATAAACTGCACATTTCTATACAAAAGGACCTGAAGGCCGCAGTAACAGAACTTCGGCAAGATTTCACAGGCCTCACTGAACGGACGACAGCACTAGAAACAAAAATGGAAGAGTCACTCCAGGCACAAACAGCCGCGGATGATGAAATCTTCCGGCTTGGAATGGAAATTAGCTGTTTAAAAGACAACCTCGAGGACCAGGAAAACCGCGAGAGAAGGCAGAACCTGAGGATCCGCGGAATACCAGAGGCGATCCAATCAGAACAACTACAGCCGTATCTCCTAGGAATCTTCTCCTCGCTGTGTGAGGACCTAGATAAAAAGGACTTTGAAATGGACAGAGCCCATCGCGGCCTCAGGCCAAGATCGGATGACCCAAACAAAACGAGGGACATTATAGTCCGGTTACATCACTATACCACCAAAGAGAAGCTAATGGCAGCCTGCAGGAAAAAGGATCCGCTTACATACCAAGATGACCATCTGCAAATCTATAACGATTTAGCAAGACAGACGATCAACAAACGGATGGAACTAAAACCTCTGACCATACTCCTCAGAGACAACGGGGTTAAGTACAAATGGGGATTCCCATTTAAATTAATTGTCATCAGAAATGGGAAGACACATGTCGTCAGACACCCTGCAGAGATGTCCAGACTGGCGAAAGCAGTGGGCCTGTCCCCCCCTCCATCGTGGAGTACCGACCCACCCAACTCTCAAGGACCGGAGAGTGAGGGTCCCTTGGTGAGGGCCTCAGAACGCCTCGCAGGACAAAAACAAAGGAAATAAAAAAGCGAACTTTTTATCCCCAGTTCTAGCGTCAAAGTGTCACACAAGCACCCCAAGAAGATCCAGCAAGATGCCTATCCACAAGACACAACGACTCCTACGCAGCCTGTTGTAAAGAGGATAACACGGAACATGACAGAGGGAGAGAACACACCTACCTGCTGCAGCAGCCATCGGAGGCCGCCTGCCATACCGGAGTGACCACCACGAAGCACGGCCCACCCGCCCCAGAGGAGCCAGCCGAGAAAACCGACGCCAAGCTCCCATCCAGATTCACAGGAGAGCGACCTCTCTTTTGGGAGGGGGGGGGGGTTCACTGTTGAGGGAGGGGGGAGGTGTTGGAGATTTACATAGAGAACGGTGATCGATGAGGGACCCCATGGCCCCCACTACCCCTGCCCCCCCCTCCATCACCCCATGAGTAGCTGCAGCAGACGACTCGAGACAAACAGACCTATGAAAGGCTGTCAAACCTGTCTACGCCAGGTATGAGATCAGACCCTCCAAAAATGTAAGTACATTACCTATATAAACGTGGCATCCGCAGTCCTTGGAACAGTCCCCCATGCACAAGCAGTTTCTGAATCCTCAGAGCCCCTAAAAACAACAAATGCTAATAAACTGTGTGCAAGGACTAGAAAAAAAAAAGCGAAAGTGACACTAGCTACCCCCATCCCTAAAAGTTTAAAGTTGTTAGGAGTTTATAAGAATGCACCCCTTCCCTACCCCTACCCCTCCCCCCCTGTCCCCGTCCTTCCCCCCTAGCCCCATACATTCCCCTCTCTCCCCTCCCCCCGCCACCTACAACCCCCCCCCTTCCCTGTCCCCTTACCCCCTTGCCCCCTCTCTATCCCCCTCTTACTAACCCGCACGGAAACCACTGAGCTCAGAGTTTGTCTCCTATACCAACTGGTAAACTGAGGACAGAGACGAAATAAATGATCTAATGTAGGAACTGCACGTGACAAACACACCCATTACGGGTCATGTAATACCTGATAAAAAACACATTAATGCATGTATAATATGTGTTAGAATCCATGTACCCGCAATGTTGACACAAACGAACGCACCGCCTGGCATCTGCCCAAACGGGAGACCCCGCCCCCCCTCTCCACTCCCCCCTCCCCTCCCCCCCTAAGCCCCCCCCCCCACCTCCGCTTCCCCCCCACCTCCCCCATCCCACCCAATGGAGTCAATCCCTCCCCGCAACCCCCCCCCCCTACCTCCCTTGCCCACCACCTACTCACCTCTCTCCAACCTGCACGGCAACGCTCCCAGGTTCTCCACCACATTAACTGGTAAACCGAGAACAGAAATAAAGTACATAGCCTAATGTAGGGACTGTATGTGATCAAGACACCCACCATGAAATGTGTAATGTCGGTTGAAAATCGCAATGCCAAATGTATAACATGTGCAGGAACCTATGTACCCACAATGATGTAACGAACACATGCACTATGTGAAACCTACCCAGACGGGAGACTCCCCCCCCCCCTCTCCTCCCCGCCTCCCCCCCACCCTGCGGAGACATTCCCCCCCTCCCCCCTCTCCCCCTCCCCCCTCCCCCCCAATCCCCTTCTCACCAAACCACACGGCAACGATCCCAGGGATACTGTGCCCGAAGTCTCACTACCAAACTGATGAGTAAAATGAGAGAGCCAGATGCCGACATCACACGATGTAACCTGAAAGCTAAATGAGAGGAGAAAAACACAACCACTAAGCAGCATGTAATACCGTGTAACAAATGTAATAATGAAAGTATAATATGCTCCGGTCTCCATATACCCACAAAAGGTGTAGCAAATGTAAACACCGGTCGATATCTGACCAACCAAGGGTTCCAGCCTCCCTCCGCCCCCCCCTTCCTTGCTCCTCCCCCACTCCCTCCCCAACCTCCCATCTCCCTAGCCCCCTCTCGCTGCACTACCCTCCCCCTTCCTCCTCTCCACCCCCACCTCACCACCATCTCCCCCTCCCCCCCGACCCGTCATTCCCCCCCTCCCCCTCTTCCCATTTCCTTTCCCCCCCCCTCCATACCCCTCCCCTGAGTCCCCTCCCCCCGCACCCCCCCTCCATCCTTCCCCCCCCCCAATACGTACTCTAGAACCACAACAAAGGGTCGGGAGGACGAAGGGCATCACACGCAACAGAGGACCAGGACCTCCTGTTGCACTCCGGCCTCGGGCTCCGGACCCACCCCAGAAAGGGCAAGTTTGCCCAAATGCCGGTCACCCCAAGACCCGGCAACACCACATTAGGCCCTGCAAAAGGCCTAATCCCACTACTTCTCCATCTGCTGACCCTGTCCCAGCAGATCTACAAAAAATCAGGGGGGGACATTATATTCTTACAGGAGACACACTTCACATCCCAAGACCCCCCAAATTTATTCAAAAAAATGTTCCCAACAAGCTTTTTTGCTTCATTTAGTAGTAAGAAGAGGGGTGTGGCTATCCTAATCAGACAAGGCACCCCATTCAACCATGTCAAAACAACAGTGGACCCAGAGGGTAGATTCCTTGTGGTATATGGCTCCCTAGCGGGCTCGACAATTGCCCTGAACAATGTATACGCCCCAAACGAAAACCAAACAGAATTTCTCCAAGCTGTTCTCGAGGGCGTAGACCCGGGATATCTACACTGGCGACACACTTTATTCGAGCACGGCTAGTCCCGCGAATTCGGGTATACTCGGGTGTATTCAGGTTTCTGATAGTTTTCTGCCAGAGTACATTGCGTTATTTTCCGGTCGGAATTTAAGCTTTTTATTCCGGCTGGTTACAATACTGCAATGCCGTCAAAATACACATGGTGGCGCTTGCGAGCTATTCTCTGTGAAGCCGTCCCCTATAATGAATTGTAATGCAGTATACTGTATACTGTATACTATATACTGTATATACTGTATAACAACAACCCCTGTAAGCCCTAACATACAGTACTGTACAGTACTGTACTGTATATGCACATACATAAATGATACTACTGTATGGGCGGCGCGGGCGAGATGTGTTTGCAGCAGAGAGAGATCCGCTGCTCTCTCTCTGCGCAAACATCCGCACATTAAAAATTATTTGAAATACATTTTTATTGATAGTGTAGATGTGCAGGGGGTCTGCGGAGCTGAACCGCGTTGGTTTTAGGTCTGGGGACCCCGTGCCCCCCGAGATACAGGCCCCTTTAGGGGGTGCCGGTATCCCTCTGCGTTTAAAGATCCCGATCACGTGACCGCGGCCTGTAAACCAAGCAGAGCAGAGGGATACCGGCACCCCCTAAAGGGGCCTGTATCTCGGGGGGCACGGGGTCCCCAGACCTGAAACCTGTGCGCTTCTGCTCTGGAGACCCTCTGCACATGTACACTATCAATAAAACACATACAATATACAGTATAAATAAACACTCGTTCTTTACCTTAGCGTCTATGCGCTATGGTAAAGAAGCATTATTTTAATAATATTGTAAAGTGAGCAGGGGGTTCCCTGAGCCAGAAATGAATGCTCAGGGAACCCCCCCCCCCTGCTCCTGATCAATATTATTAAAAATACGGAAAATGCTGCGTCATTACCATAGCGGATAGCCGCTAAGGCAATGAAGGGGTTAACCCACCGTGCCCGCTTTATTGTGTGTAGTGGGGATTGGTGAGGGGGGTATTTGGCCCTTGGTGTGAGTTTAGGACTTGCGGGGGGGGGGGGGTTGCGGGTGCACTTAACCCCTTCACGACCGTAGCAGTTAATACCGCTACGGTCATGAAGGGGTTAAGCCCTCCCGCTACCCCCCCCCCCCGCAAGCCCTCCCCAACCATCGTTGGGGCGAATACCCCATTCACCCACCCTCCCGCAACCCACAACAATAAAATACACACAGCAGCCGACAAAAAAAAAAAAAAAAAAATGACAATAAATACATTTGAAATACATTTTTATTGATAGTGTAGATGTGCAGGGGGTCTGCGGAGCTGAACCACGTTGGTTTTAGGTCTGGGGACCCCGTGCCCCCCGAGATACAGGCCCCTTTAGGGGGTGCCGGTATCCCTCTGCGTTTAAAGATCCCGATCACGTGACCGCGGCCTGTAAACCAAGCAGAGCAGAGGGATACCGGCACCCCCTAAAGGGGCCTGTATCTCGGGGGGCACGGGGTCCCCAGACCTGAAACCTGTGCGCTTCTGCTCTGGAGACCCTCTGCACATGTACACTATCAATAAAACACATACAATATACAGTATAAATAAACACTCGTTCTTTACCTTAGCGTCTATGCGCTATGGTAAAGAAGCATTATTTTAATAATATTGTAAAGTGAGCAGGGGGTTCCCTGAGCCAGAAATGAATGCTCAGGGAACCCCCCCCCCTGCTCCTGATCAATATTATTAAAAATACGGAAAATGCTGCGTCATTACCATAGCGGATAGCCGCTAAGGCAATGAAGGGGTTAACCCACCGTGCCCGCTTTATTGTGTGTAGTGGGGATTGGTGAGGGGGGTATTTGGCCCTTGGTGTGAGTTTAGGACTTGCGGGAGGGGGGGGGGTTGCGGGTGCACTTAACCCCTTCACGACCGTAGCAGTTAATACCGCTACGGTCATGAAGGGGTTAAGCCCTCCCGCTACCCCCCCCCCCCCGCAAGCCCTCCCCAACCATCGTTGGGGCGAATACCCCATTCACCCACCCTCCCGCAACCCACAACAATAAAATACACACAGCAGCCGCCAAAAAATTAATAAATAAATGACAATAAATACATTTGAAATACATTTTTATTGATAGTGTAGATGTGCAGGGGGTCTGCGGAGCTGAACCGCGTTGGTTTTAGGTCTGGGGACCCCGTGCCCCCCGAGATACAGGCCCCTTTAGGGGGTGCCGGTATCCCTCTGCGTTTAAAGATCCCGATCACGTGACCGCGGCCTGTAAACCAAGCAGAGCAGAGGGATACCGGCACCCCCTAAAGGGGCCTGTATCTCGGGGGGCACGGGGTCCCCAGACCTGAAACCTGTGCGCTTCTGCTCTGGAGACCCTCTGCACATGTACACTATCAATAAAACACATACAATATACAGTATAAATAAACACTCGTTCTTTACCTTAGCGTCTATGCGCTATGGTAAAGAAGCATTATTTTAATAATATTGTAAAGTGAGCAGGGGGTTCCCTGAGCCAGAAATTAATGCTCAGGGAACCCCCCCCCCCCCTGCTCCTGATCAATATTATTAAAAATACGGAAAATGCTTCACGTCTGTGTTAAAACTCCCTGCCTTCTCTCTAATCTATGTAAAACCCCCTCCCCCTATTCTCGCTTTTAAAACGCCCTGCCTTCTCTCTAATCTATGTAAAAAACCCTCCCCCTATCCCCCTATTGTGTGTGTGCGTTAAGCTTCCCTGCAAGCTATGTAAAAAAACCTCCCCCTATTGTGTGTGTGTGTTAAATCTGCCTGGCCTGTGTTTCTGATTGCTGAGTGCTCTGCGTTTAAAGGTCCCGATCACGTGATCGCGGCCTGTAAACCAAGCAGAGCAGAGGGATACCCGCACCCCCTAAAGGGGCCTGTATCTCAGGGGGCACGGGGTCCCCAGACCTGAAACCTGTGCGCTTCAGCTCCGGAGACCCCCTGCACATGTACACTGTGAATAAAACACACACATCATTAAAGAATCATTCTTTAGCTTAGCGGCTATGCGCTATGGTAAAGAAGCAGCATTTCTGTCTTTTTAATAATATTGTACAGTACAGTGAGCAGGGGGTTCCCTGAGACAGAAATCTAATCTCAGTGGACCCCCTGCTCCTGCACAATATTATTAAAAGTTCAGAAACGAGGCTTCATTAGCATAGCGTATAGCCGCTAAGGTAATGAAGGGGTTAAGGCATAATAACCAATAAATACATTCAATACACTACCCACTACCCATGGCAACCTCCGCTGCTGTACAGTAAAACAGAGAAAAAAAATAACACTTTCAAAGTAATGTCCCCTAACCCCTTAATCACCATAGCGGTTATTAACCGCTACAGTCATGAAGGGGTTAACCCACCCTCACCCACCCACCACTCGGGATGCCTACATACCCTCCCACACTAACCCCCCCCCCACCCGTGAGGCCTAACCACCCAGTCAGTACCCACAAGGGAGGCCTACCCACATACCGTTGGGGAAACACCCCACCCCCACCCCAGTACCCACAATAAAAACAGTACAATGACCCACAATAAACAGCATTCTATTTATTAAATACATTACCCACCCCCTGTGCCCCCCCCCATAAATACAAGATTTATTCTTTTACATTCAGGGTCCATAACGCAGCCCCACGCTAGTCCCCGGTGGGCTGGCAGGGCACCTGGACAGACCTACAGTTTACCAGCAGCATTCCACAGGTTCTGGAGGCCTGCTGGTGGATCCTGCCAGCACCATGGCGCCCAGGTGGTCTCCTTGGGTCACCGTGAGCCACAATTGGGTCCACACGGTAGGCCCAAGGATGTCTGGGAGCCCCGGGTCAAACCCACAGGTGTCTGCGGGGCCTCGGGTGGTTCCCATGGGGGTCTGGGGAACTCACGGGTGCTCACTACGGGTCCGCGGTGCCCCCACAGAAGTGGGACCACACATCATCATCCCCGCACCTACGGGTCGGAGGTGCCCCCACAGAAGTGGGACCACACATCATCATGCCCGCAGACTATGGGTCGGAGGTGCCCCCACAGAAGTGGAACCACACATCGTCATCCCCGCATGTGTCACCCGTGGAACCACCAGCCTGCTACCCTTTAGGATACCCGAGGATACCCACAGGTGGTCTCCATAGGCCCCACGCAAAACCACGGAATCAAACCCTGAATGTAAAAAAAATAAACCTGGCCTATACATTCAATACATACACCCTCCCCCCCAACACCTACAGTACAATAATGTGCAAAATAACTATTATCCAGATATGGATAATAGATTAATTGCCCATTATTAAAAACATTAACTAGCATATACAAATAAATAAAGTACTACTGACCTCATCAATACGAAGTGTCCGACGCCAGCGCCTTCCTTCTCTTGCCCACACAAAACATAGCCAAAACCAAGCCAATACATTGCAATTACATTCAGATATCAATTAACCCCTTAAACACCTTATCGGATAATAACCGCAAAGGTAATTAAGGGGTTAAGCCACACAGGCACGATACCCACCCTTCACCAATGAATTTGTACTGTGGCTTCATCATGCAACTATATATATATATACACTGTATATATATATACAGAGAGACAGAGAGAAAGAGAGAGAGAGAGATATATATACAGTATGTATATATATATATATATATATATATATATATATATATATATATATATATATAATATATATATATACACACACGTTATATACACACCCGATATCCTCGGGTATCCTAAAGGGTAGCAGGCTGGTGGTTCCACGGGTGACACATGCGGGGATGATGATGTGTGGTCCCACTTCTGTGGGGGCACCGCGGACCCGTAGTCTGCGGGCATGACGATGTGTGGTCCCACTTCTGTGGGGGCACCTCCGACCCGTAGGTGCGGGGATGATGATGTGTGGTCCCACTTCTGTGGGGGCACCGCGGACCCGTAGTGAGCACCCGTGAGTTCCCCAGACCCCCATGGGAACCACCCGAGGCCCCGCAGACACCTGTGGGTTTGACCCGGGGCTCCCAGACATCCTTGGGCCTACCGTGTGGACCCAATTGTGGCTCACGGTGACCCAAGGAGACCACCTGGGCGCCATGGTGCTGGCAGGATCCACCAGCAGGCCTCCAGAACCTGTGGAATGCTGCTGGTAAACTGTAGGTCTGTCCAGGTGCCCTGCCAGCCCACCGGGGACTAGCGTGGGGCTGCGTTATGGACCCTGAATGTAAAAGAATAAATCTTGTATTTATGGGGGGGGGCACAGGGGGTGGGTAATGTATTTAATAAATAGAATGCTGTTTATTGTGGGTCATTGTACTGTTTTTATTGTGGGTACTGGGGTGGGGGTGGGGTGTTTCCCCAACGGTATGTGGGTAGGCCTCCCTTGTGGGTACTGACTGGATGGTTAGGCCTCACGGGTGGGGGGGGGTTAGTGTGGGAGGGTATGTAGGCATCCCGAGTGGTGGGTGGGTGAGGGTGGGTTAACCCCTTCATGACTGTAGCGGTTAATAACCGCTATGGTGATTAAGGGGTTAGGGGACATTACTTTGAAAGTGTTATTTTTTTTCTCTGTTTTACTGTACAGCAGCGGAGGTTGCCATGGGTAGTGGGTAGTGTATTGAATGTATTTATTGGTTATTATGCCTTAGCCCCTTCATTACCTTAGCGGCTATACGCTATGCTAATGAAGCCTCGTTTCTGAACTTTTAATAATATTGTGCAGGAGCAGGGGGTCCACTGAGATTAGATTTCTGTCTCAGGGAACCCCCTGCTCACTGTACTGTACAATATTATTAAAAAGACAGAAATGCTGCTTCTTTACCATAGCGCATAGCCGCTAAGCTAAAGAATGATTCTTTAATGATGTGTGTGTTTTATTCACAGTGTACATGTGCAGGGGGTCTCCGGAGCTGAAGCGCACAGGTTTCAGGTCTGGGGACCCCGTGCCCCCCGAGATACAGGCCCCTTTAGGGAGTGCCGGTGTCCCTCTGCTCTGCTTGGTTTACAGGCCGCGGTCACGTGATCGGACCTTTCAACGCAGAGGGATACCGGCACCCCCTAAAGGGGCCTGTATCTCGGGGGGCACGGGGTCCCCCGACCTGAAACCAGTGCGGTTCAGCTCCAGAGACCCCCTGCACATCTACACTATAAATAAAAATGTATTTCAAATGTATTTATTTGTATTTATTTATTTATTTATTGCGGGGATGCTGTGTGTGATTATTTTTTATTTGGTTTAGCGGGGGTGGGTGACGGGGTTTATAAATGTGAGTTTATAAATAAAATAAAGAATATTATTTATAGGGGCCTTAGAACAGAAGTTCCCACGCCAATTGCGCGCTCATTGCTCTTTTGTTACAATGTTGCTGGTCTTGCGGGTTTGCAGTCTGGCAGCAAAAAGCAGTTTGTAGTACTGAGTGTGAGATAAAGTAACCAGTTCTTTTATTGCTGAAGTCGCCACCAAAAACTTTTATTTACAAATACAGTACAAAAACCGTGCAACACACAACAACATTCAGTATCCTTTGTTTAAGTACAGCAGGTACTATAGGGTAAAACATGTACTGTACAGTACAGCACAATATTACAGTATGGTTTCACTGAAAGTTCTCCCCATTTTCCAGCCATGGCCGATGCCTTGCATGGCGCAAAACGCCATTAATGCAGTCTCTAACGCCTCTCATTACAGGATCTGTAACAGGGTAATAGCGCTGCATTTCTTCCACAATCTTTTTCCTTAAATTGGCAGGAAGGGCATTTTTTTGGCGATTCCCATCATAGTTCACTTTGAACACCCACTCGCAGTACAATGTGTAGGGAACATGGTGTTTAAATATGATCAAGGCATACTTGTGTGGTATACCAGCACTCCTCACCCTATACTTCTCCCTCAGCGCCGGTGGCAGATCGCACAGGGAGATGTCGGGCACTGTTTGTATGCGAGCGGGTGTAGGAAGTCTTTTGGGAGCGGGTGTACTTGAGGCGATGGGCAATGGTAGGGTGTCTGGGAGGAAGCTTTCCTCCGGTAGTGGTCGCCGGGTTGTCTCCTGGCGTGGTCTTGACGGGGTTGTCATGTCCTCCTCAATAGCATAGTACACTGTATCTTGTGGTGGAGGGGGTGTGCTTGGTGATGGAAGGGGGTCGAAGGTACCATGCATCACATCCATGTCACCCCCCTGCTCCAGCGTCAGGGAAACAGGGGCATTAACACCGAGCAAATAATGTATGCCCGCTATGTCTGCCTCTATCTTGTGCATCTGTTGATCCATACGTTGCTCCATATGTAGCATCCGTTGATCCAGCCGCTGCTCCATTTGTAGCATCCCTTGCTCCATATGTAGCACCGACTCCAGAAGCAGATCTAGCTTTGCCAGCACACTAGAATTCCCGGGGAGATCCACACTTAGCCCATTCAGGATCCGGTCCAACGAGCTGCTTGTGCATGGCATCTGGAGATCTGGGGGGATGGGTGCAACGGAGGATGAGATAGGGGTTCCCTGGAGAGAAGCGGCATCGATGGAGAGTGGAAGAGGTGACCTGGGGATGCCCGGTACAGGAGAAGCTGCAGCGTGGTGGAAGAGGGATGGAGAAGGTGACCGCTGGATTTCCGGGCGAGAAGCAGAGTCGTCCAAGAGCAAAGGAGACAGTGACCCGTTGATTTCAGAGGCAGCAGCATCTTCAGATGGAACCGGAGAAGATGGGGGTGGAGAAGCCGGGCTGAAGATTTCCGGGACAGCTACAGCAGAGTCGTCGAAGCTTATGGGAAGTGGTCTGCGGATTCGGTGAGTTGGCTGCCATGCGTCTTGCGTACCGAGCACAGTACCGTATTTCTTCTTCACATAATAAGGCTGACGTGTTTTAAAAGCCTTAGCCTTTGGGGTCAGCAGAAGGTTTTCTTTGTTGGCCTTAGCCTGTCGCTTTGCCTTTGGCTTGGAAACGGTAACTGCCTTTCTCTTTTTCAGTGTGGCAGGCACAGCAGAGGTGAGATGATTCTTTCGTCCATAGAACCGGGGCTGCTCCATGTAAGCGGGAGACACAATGCAGTATCTGGACAATGGCTCAGATAAAGATCAGCAAGTGGTGGGCTATGCAACGTGTACAACCTTTTATGCATGGCTGCCAGGTACAGGTGTTGAAAGTGGGTGGTCTGTTATGTGAGTCATTAACATATAAATACACCATCCATTTTGTGGATTCACTGCACATTGAATACACATCGACTAAACATCGAATATACATTCTTGTGTTTGTATTTCTTTCTACAGTACTCGCAGCAATGCCTGTTAAGAAGATTTCAAAGGATCTCAGCATGAGAATGAAGGACATGTACACGAGCGGAAAACGAATTGCAGATATCCAGCACTGGTTAACTGCTTCTGGCCTCGTTGTGCCATCAAGCACCGTGTGCTATCATGCACAAGGAAAAAACAGAGACCGCAAAAAGGCACCAAAGATAACAAATGCGTAAGTATACTGTATTTATAAAACTTAACCAAAAAAAATATAGAAAACTGTAGTGTACATCTACAGTATACCGTTTTTATATAGTATATTTATTATATTACAACAGTATATACTGTAGTGTACTGTATGTGTGGTCAATTTATATTTTTTGTGCAGCAGTATACACTTTTGGTATATTGCAATTCATCTGACAACGAATATACAGTATATGATGTGTATTTATTATGATATAACAACAGTATACCGTTTTTATATAGTATATTTATTATATTACAACAGTATATACTGTAGTGTACTGTATGTGTGGTCAATTTATATTTTTTGTGCAGCAGTATACACTTTTGGTATATTGCAATTCATCTGACAACGAATATACAGTATATGATGTGTATTTATTATGATATAACAACAGTATACCGTTTTTATATAGTATATTTATTATATTACAACAGTATATACTGTAGTGTACTGTATGTGTGGTCAATTTATATTTTTTGTGCAGCAGTATACACTTTTGGTATATTGCAATTCATCTGACAACGAATATACAGTATATGATGTGTATTTATTATGATATAACAACAGTATACCGTTTTTATATAGTATATTTATTATATTACAACAGTATATACTGTAGTGTACTGTATGTGTGGTCAATTTATATTTTTTGTGCAGCAGTATACACTTTTGGTATATTGCAATTCATCTGACAACGGAATATACAGTATACAGTATGATGTGTATTTATTATGATATAATAACAGTATATTTATATAGTATATTTATATTACAACAGTACTGTATACTGTATATTTTGTCTATTTATATTTATAGTACAGCAGTATACATTTTTTGTATATTTATATTTACTGTATATTACAACATTACATGTACAGTATACAGTATACATTTTATATTGCTGCATATTAATAACACAATATAATTTCTTTGCATTGTAGGGAGACTACTCTTCTGGTGGACAGAATAAGTGAGGAGAATGATGAGAGGAGCGCATTAAGGGTTAAAAACACTCTTCAGGAAAACCACAATCTGACTGTATCCGAGAGCAGCATAAAGAAGATGAGACGCAGAATTGGATGGAAATATGGACGTGTGAGGTTAGTAGTGGACAGTACAGGAGGTACTGTACTGTAAAGTAAAAGTGTTGTTTTGCAAACTGTACTGCGCTGTGACGCTAACATTTTTTATTCATTGTCATTACAGAGCATACCCCATGATACGGGACGCAAACAAAATCAAAAGAGTGCTCCAGGCCCAGGCATGGATCGACAGCGGTGAGACTTTCCAGGATTGCATCTTCACTGATGAGTCTCCTGTGTCGCTGGAGAGATTTGCAAGATTTGCGTTCCACAAAAAAGGCCGCATAACTTTGAAGCCGCGGCCAAAACACCCTTTGAAGCTGCATGTGTGGGGTGCCATCTCTAGGCGTGGACCGGGATGCATTGTCGTCTTTGAAGGTACAATTTCTCAAATATAATGCCGCCTAATGCACTGTACTTGACTAGTGTTGCCTTACCGTATGCACTGTACTGTACTATTGAGCACTTTTCTTTTCTTGCTATAGGAATCATGAATAAAGATTTCTTCCAAGACAACATTGTGCCCGTGATAGTGCGATACATCACACAAGACTTTCCCAATGGTCATCGCTTTTACCAGGACAATGATCCCAAGCACACCGCGTCGACGGCGCATATCCTTGAGCGCGGCATCA
The DNA here is from genome assembly GCF_040206685.1 of Ascaphus truei. Lineage (NCBI taxonomy): Eukaryota > Metazoa > Chordata > Amphibia > Anura > Ascaphidae > Ascaphus > Ascaphus truei. Next base: position 47,635,460 of record NC_134495.1, read on the forward strand.
ACTGGGTGAAGACGCCAGCGGAGTAAGTGCAGTAGACCGTGTCCCATTTATGTTCCCCACTGTTTGTACTGTGTACTGTATCTCTTAAACTAATTGTCCTTTCTTTCCAATCACAGATCGCCAGACTTTAATCCGATCGAAATGGTCTGGCATCAGCTGAAGGACCACATCCGTAAAGTGGCGAAACCCTCCAAGAAGGACGAGTTGTATAAAGCCATAATGAGTTTTTGGAACGATGTACTCACCGTGGAACGCTGCAATAAATATATAGACCATATTGCCACTGTGTTGCCCATTGTCATCGCGCGCAATGGACAAGCATCAGGAAAGTAGTACAGTGCTGTAGTATTGTACAGTAGGTACAGTATGATACAGGTAAGTATGGCACAGATTTTAGCTTTCCCAATAGTCAGAGTATACAGTAGTTCCAGTATACAGTACAGTAGACTAGTTTGACATACTACAGTAAGTGCCTACTAACTGCTCCATTTTTTTCTTTCCAGAGAAAGCTGCACCAGCCACCTTCTGTACAGTAGTTCTACCATAATACAGTACACACATACAGTACAGTACAGTAACTGAACAAAGTTTTTGTTTTCTTGTCGTTCCAGGAAAAAGGGTGCACCAGGGGGGAGGGGGGGCCTTGTGTTCGTCAAATCTGCTTGTGCAGTCAAATGTACAGTATATAAACAGCAGTAATGATGTACACAAAACCTCTCCTCTCTCAATGAACTACTGTACCGCAGACACAATGAGGATACTGTTACAGTATGAAGGGAAAAAGAACAGGATGGGTTATTTAACATTACAGTATACTGTGCAATATTTATACTGTATATTTATATATACTGTATTTTTATTCTAAAGGTATTCGAGAATGTACTCTACTAGATGAGGACCTGGTGACTTTCAACCCTCTCAGACACACAGAAAGGATTATTTCACATCACTGTATATTTATCCTGTATATTTTCAGTAATTTAGAAGCAGTGGCTGTTCTGAACAGCCCAGGGCCAGATTAACAAAACAATGGCTTGGATTGGATTAGCCAGACGATTGATGCTTGGCCAGGGAGGGATTAAAAACTCTAAGGGAGGGGGTGGGTGGTGTAGCTGTAGGATTGTACTGTGTCAGTATTTCCAACGCCAGGTCACCCTAATAATTGCATGAATAAACCCCCAAAGACAAGGCCCAAATATACTAGTACAGTATACTGTACAGTACTGTAAAGTATGTATTATTGTGTGTTGATGTTTTGAATTGCTGTTAACTTGAAAAGTTTCACCATTGTATTGTACTGTATTTGTAAATAAAAGTATTTTGTGGCGACTTCAGCAATAAAAGAACTGGTTAATTTATCTCACATAAAGTACGTGAATACGACCGCAATCACCATTGTACAGTAAATGGGTGCATAGGATGGAACGACAGGTGCTAAAGGGGTATAAATATGATACTGTATTTATCAGTATTGATCAAAGAGAGTTGATCAGAAGGATTCCCCTTATAAAGTATACAGCACTCTATTGTCATTCATACAGTACAGTATACTGTAGTAAAAGGTAGACAACACATGGTCTTGCAGTACAGTATACTGTATTACTAAAAATCTGTCAGGTTGACCAGAATCACTGCGGATATCGGAAAATAATACAATTTTATTAATTCTACGTACTGTATATAAGGGGAATCCTTCTGATCAACTCTCTTTGATCAACACTGATAAATACAGTAATTTATCTCACACTCAGTACTACAAACTGCTTTTTGCTTGCAATAAACAAACAAACAGGGAAGCGCTATACTGTATGAGTTAGGATCAGGCCCAGCAGCCACTTTATGTTGAAAACCACATACAGTATGAAATGAGCATAAATTTGCATGAATAATTACACAAAAATATATAAAATAAATAGCACAAGTCTCTGACAGAGAGAAATTGTCCAGGTGGTGTGGATACAGGTTAATGCCCCTGTCTGATAGGACAGACTCGGGCAAGAATGGCCTGTGAGAGGTGAATATCCAGAATGGTAGCTGGGATGGAAAGCGCTACCAACTGTGCAGGTATTGAAGTGTGTAGAAATGGGAAGGTGCCGTAGGCATCAAATGTGGAAAGCGCTCACCCAGACTTCATACTGTACACTTTGCGCTTTTTGCTTGCAGACTGCAAAGCCGCAAGACCAGCAACATTGTAAAAAAAGAGCAAAAAAAGAGCAATGAGCGCGAAATTGGCGTGGGAACTTCTGTTCTAGGGCCCCTAGAAATAATATTCTTTATTTTATTTATAAACTCACATTTATATATAAAGTATATATTTATTTCTCTTCATGTATTTATTTAGATTTATTTATTAATTGTGGAGCTGCTGTGCGTGAGGGGCCATGGCCAGGATGGGGGGGGGGGGGTAACGGTACAGTATGTGGGTAGGGGGTGAGGGTGGTTAGACCTCACACTACATTATGCACATTGGGCCCCCCCCCTCCCCACATTTACATACTGTACACTGCACGACATCAATGCAGGTAGGGTTTACCAATGCAGGGAGGGTTTACCAATGCAGGTAAGGCTTTAGGCCTTTATATCTCTCTCCCTTCAGTGTAATCTGCTTAACAGAAACATTAGGGGGGAAGGGGCTTTAGGCCTTTATATCTCTCTCCCTTCAGTGTAATCTGCTTAACAGAAACATTAGGGGGGAGGGGGCTTTAAACAATGCTGTGTATAATGTATAATGTAAAAGGTTTTTTACAATTAGATAGATGTAATCCTTGGTATTGTAAGGGTTAGTTTGGTTTTAAATTGTCTTTTCTGGTTGGTACTTACAGTATATATTGATTTTGGTTTAATTGATTGGTTAAAATACTGTAGTTGACTTGTTTGGAAGTGTTTGTACAGTATTTACTGGTAGAGTAGCTTGCAATTATATTGTTAACATTCATTTGCAGAATGTACAGTACTGTATATGGTGCATAGATTTAATGCTATGCATCATTTACAGTATACAATGTACTGTAAATGCAATGTACTGTGTGGATTGTAATGTTATGTTTTATACTGTATGCTATTCATTAACTTCATTGCTCTACACATCTAGGGATTTCATTCCACCTTACCACCTTTCCTACACATGATTTGTGCTGTAGGCATTGGTTATATCACTGTCTGCTAATGCAGATGTGTGATGCTTTGAGACTGTCATTTATACTTTGACAAGTCTACCTTTTGGTGTGTAGTGTGCATTATCCTTAGCGTTGTATACTGTAGGTGCCTTTGAACCCAGTAACCTATTGTGATTCACTTTGATTCTCCCTAGTGTTTTTTGAGTCACTATCCTTTTCATGTTTAGGGTCGACAGTGTGTGTCGTTCCCTAGTGCTGTTCATTAGTGTTTAAGGGTCCATGCCTCTTTTTTAAGTGTTTTTAAATCATGTACTGTTTATTCATCCCTTTTTGCACTGTGTCAAATAAATAAACAAATATATCAATTGCATACCTGAGTGCTCCCATACGGGTTACTTTTTTCTCTTTTCACTCACATACAGTATGTATGTATATATATATATATATATATATACTGTATATATATATATATATATATATACAAATATAGCTGTATGATATATATATATATATATATATATATATATATACTGTATATATATATATATATATATATACACAGTGTTTATATGTACAGTATACTGTATATATATATATACAGTGTATATACAGTATATATACAAAGTATATACTGTACAGTATATATTTATTTCTCTTCATGTCTTTATTTATTTATTTATTTAGATTTATTTATTAATTGTGGGGCTGCTGTGCGTGAATTTTTTTTATTGGGGGTGAGGGGGGTGTTTGGCCCTTGGTGTGAGTTTACGACTTGCAGCAGCAGCAGCAGCACAATTAATAAATAAATCTAAATAAATAAATAAATAAATGACAATAAATACATTTGAAATACATTTTTATTGATAGTGAACATGTGCAGGGGGTCTCCAGAGCTGAAGCGCACAGGTTTCAGGTCTGGGGACCCCGTGCCCCCCGAGATACAGGCCCCTTTAGGGGGTGCGGGTATCCCTCTGCTCTGCTTGGTTTACAGGCCGCGATCACGTGATCGGGACCTTTAAACGCAGAGCACTCAGCAATCAGAAACACAGGCCAGGCAGATTTAACACACACACACAATAGGGGGAGGTTTTTTTACATAGCTTGCAGGGAAGCTTAACGCACACACACAATAGGGGGATAGGGGGAGGGGTTTTTACATAGATTAGAGAGAAGGCAGGGCGTTTTAAAAGCGAGAATAGGGGGAGGGGGTTTTACATAGATTAGAGAGAAGGCAGGGAGTTTTAACACAGACGTGAAGCATTTTCCGTATTTTTAATAATATTGATCAGGAGCAGGGGGGGGGGGGGGTTCCCTGAGCATTAATTTCTGGCTCAGGGAACCCCCTGCTCACTTTACAATATTATTAAAATAATGCTTCTTTACCATAGCGCATAGACGCTAAGGTAAAGAACGAGTGTTTATTTATACTGTATATTGTATGTGTTTTATTGATAGTGTACATGTGCAGAGGGTCTCCAGAGCAGAAGCGCACAGGTTTCAGGTCTGGGGACCCCGTGCCCCCCGAGATACAGGCCCCTTTAGGGGGTGCCGGTATCCCTCTGCTCTGCTTGGTTTACAGGCCGCGGTCACGTGATCGGGATCTTTAAACGCAGAGGGATACCGGCACCCCCTAAAGGGGCCTGTATCTCGGGGGGCACGGGGTCCCCAGACCTAAAACCAACGCGGTTCAGCTCCGCAGACCCCCTGCACATCTACACTATCAATAAAAATGTATTTCAAATGTATTTATTGTCATTTATTTATTTATTTTTTGGCGGCTGCTGTGTGTATTTTATTGTTGTGGGTTGCGGGAGGGTGGGTGAATGGGGTATTCGCCCCAACGATGGTTGGGGAGGGCTTGCGGGGGGGGGGGGGTAGCGGGAGGGCTTAACCCCTTCATGACCGTAGCGGTATTAACTGCTACGGTCGTGAAGGGGTTAAGTGCACCCGCAACCCCCCCCCCCCTCCCGCAAGTCCTAAACTCACACCAAGGGCCAAATACCCCCCTCACCAATCCCCACTACACACAATAAAGCGGGCACGGTGGGTTAACCCCTTCATTGCCTTAGCGGCTATCCGCTATGGTAATGACGCAGCATTTTCCGTATTTTTAATAATATTGATCAGGAGCAGGGGGGGGGGTTCCCTGAGCATTAATTTCTGGCTCAGGGAACCCCCTGCTCACTTTACAATATTATTAAAATAATGCTTCTTTACCATAGCGCATAGACGCTAAGGTAAAGAACGAGTGTTTATTTATACTGTATATTGTATGTGTTTTATTGATAGTGTACATGTGCAGAGGGTCTCCAGAGCAGAAGCGCACAGGTTTCAGGTCTGGGGACCCCGTGCCCCCCGAGATACAGGCCCCTTTAGGGGGTGCCGGTATCCCTCTGCTCTGCTTGGTTTACAGGCCGCGGTCACGTGATCGGGATCTTTAAACGCAGAGGGATACCGGCACCCCCTAAAGGGGCCTGTATCTCGGGGGGCACGGGGTCCCCAGACCTAAAACCAACGCGGTTCAGCTCCGCAGACCCCCTGCACATCTACACTATCAATAAAAATGTATTTCAAATGTATTTATTGTCATTTATTTATTTATTTTTTGGCGGCTGCTGTGTGTATTTTTTTAATAATATTGATCAGGAGCAGGGGGGGGGGGGCTCCCTGAGCATTAATTTCTGGCTCAGGGAGCCCCCTGCTCACTGTACAATATTATTAAATCTCTCTCTGCTGCAAACACATCTCGCCCCCAGTACAGTATGTGCAGTAATTTACTGAACATGTACTGTAGAATAAATGCATAGTTTTATTTATTCGGGTTTATTACACAGTATACTGTTCGGCTGGAAAACATCAGCATACTGTACAGCACAATATTACGGTATCCATCGAAATCCCCCCATTAGCCGTTTTCTTTTCTTTTCTGAGGAAAACAAAATGAAAAGTTTTAATGTACAGTAATGGTCAGCCCCCTAAAGAAGTACCCAGCCAGCCCCACCAAAATAATAGTACTCACCATACTGTATTACTGAATTTCCCATTCAGCTTGCGCCGGCGCCGGCCCACTTCCAGTCCAGCTTTCATCATCACCCACGTCGATAGTTTGCAGAGGGACTAGCCCACCTGTAGTCAGCGGGAAATCGCTTAGGTACATGCAAGCTTCATCAAAACTGGCTGCGAAATCCATCTCAGAGTTGTCACCGATGGAGATGGCATCATGATAAGCTGGTGCTGCTGCTGGTTCTGGTTCTGGTTCTGGCGCATTGCTTGGCAGGGACTGTCGCTTCTTATTTCGTTTTAACACGACCCTTCGCCTTTTGCCGCCTCCATTATCATAGATACGGGAAAAACCCGGTGCCACACACCAATACCCTCCAACAAATTGGGGCTCAATACGGTGAAAACAGGGGTCACTACATAACCTTTTCCTTATTGCGCGCTTCCACAAATGAGGAGTTGGCGAAAATCTGTAAAAGTCATAATTTTCGATAAAATACTGATAAATTTGAACAACTGTTGCCATCTTATCCTCTGTTGCATTAATAGCGGCCCATATCAAATAAGCATAACTTCTGTCAGGTTTTTGGAAAGCGGGCTCCACTTGAACACTCATGTCTCTGTAGAATAGTGTAAGCGAAAATGATCTTTGTCTTTATTTAATACAGTACTGTATGTAAAGCCTAAATTGATACATTTTTTGCAACTCTTCCTTCAGTCTCAAGGACAAGTTACAATACTGTAGCATACTGTACTGGAATAAAGTATCTTTTTTGGTATAGTAAACGAAACAACTTGCAAAGTCCACACATTACTTAAGTCATGAGTTTATGCCATCTGGTGGACAAACGAAACATTGCCGCCTAGTAAATTCTTCTGTTATCATTTAACAGATCAGATCCCCCGTCAGCCAGGCATGAACCGTGGCTGGGAAGGCAAACGCAACGCAGCATGCAAGAGGTGAGCAGCGGCGGATTCAAAGTATCTGCCAGGTACAAATCGGGCATTTGCTCGAATAAAGTGTGTCGGTGCAGTATCATCGATGATAGTAGGGGGAGACCTAAATATGGTCTTAAACCCTACCGAGGATAGATCAACCACAATGGGTCCCCCACGCACAACCTGCTCCCAAATCATGGGGAAAAGGTTTAGGGGTATTCTAAACGAGTTCTCACTAGTGGATGTTTGGAGATCCCAAAATCAAGGCCAGAGAGACTATACCTTTTACTCAGCACCTCACCAGACTTACTCCTGAATAGACTATTTCCTGACCACAAAAAATGTGATGGCGGCAGCCGTTGAATCAGACATTGGCTCAATCACTTAGTCCGATCACGCCCCAATCACCTTGACACTGTCAATCCCCTTTGAAAAATCAACAAACTATTCCTGGAGACTAAATGACTCACTATTAAACCACCCGGAGATAGAAAGAGAAATTAGAACCTCACTTAAGGACTATTTCTTTTTCAACACAGGAACAGTCTCCTCTCCAGCAATCCTATGGGAAGCCCATAAGGCAAACATCAGAGGGAAATTTATTTCCATCGCCTCCCATAGGAAAAAAGCCCGCCTAATACAAATTAAAGAACTTACAGATAGCATCAAAACAATAGAACAAGCCAATAAGGCTAACCCCACAAAAAAATATATAAAACGCTGGTAACAGCTAGAATAAATCTTAGGCAGATTCAGCTGGAGGATGTTGAAAAGGCCCTCAAATGGACAAATCAACTCTATTACGATAAGGGGAACAAGGCTGACAGACTCTTAGCAAGTAAACTAAGAGGGGTGCAAAAAAGATCCCAAATAACAGCTATCAAGAGTAAGTCTGGTGAGATACAATATAGTGATAACAAAATAGCAGCGGAGTTTACAAAATACTATACCGAACTATATAACTTAAGATCTAAAAACGGCCGCCCCGCGCCAATAGCAGTAGAAGCCATAACACAATACCTGAACAAATGTCAACTCCCCACCTTAACAGAGGAGGAAAATACAGTCCTCAATGCTGAGATTACAAAAGAGGAACTGGAAGAGGCGGTCAAATCATTAAAGATCACTAAGTCTCCTGGCCCTGACGGTTTCACCAATGTCTACTACAAGAGATTCTTGCCCACACTATCTAAGCATCTCCTAAAAACATTCAACTACTTCATGGAAGGGAACCAAATTCCCACGTCAATGTCTCGAGCCAATCTGGCCATTATACATAAGGAAGGCAGAGACCCGATGCAGTGTGGAAGCTATCGTCCAATCTCCCTCCTCAACAGTGATCTCAAACTATATAGTAAAATATTAGTAAACAGATTAAATCCCATCTTACCGAGGCTAATTAATATCGATCAAGTCGGATTTGTCGCGGGCAGACAAGCCTCAGATAACACTCGGAAGATAATCAACATCATTGAACATGTACACCTCACAGGGACCAAAGCACTTTTGTTAAGCCTAGACGCAGAGAAGGCGTTCGATAGAATAAACTGGAAATTCCTGGACCAAACTATGCGCAAATTTGGCTTTAGAGACGCATACCTAGAGGGGGTCCGTAGATTATACCAAAACCCATCAGCAACGGTAAAACTACCAGGGGGCAATAACCAGAGATTCGAGATAACAAATGGAACTCGACAGGGATGCCCCTTATCTCCTCTCCTCTTTGCATTAACCATAGAACCGCTGGCATCAGCAATACGACTCAATAGAGACATCCAAGGAATAGAAATTGGACACAGGCAGCACAAAATATCCCTATTCGCAGATGATGTCATCTTAACCCTTTCCAAACCTCAAATCTCCCTACCCAACCTCCAAAAAGAACTCCGGGACTTTGGAAAAATCTCGGGATATAAGATTAATAACGATAAATCGGAGGCCCTGAACCTAAGCCTGCTGGAGCCAGAGGTGAAACTCCTCAAATTAAACTTCAACTACCGTTGGAGCTCCTCTTGTATCAAATACTTGGGAGTCAAGATATCGAGGACCTACCAATCTCTATACCAATATAACTATCCGGCCCTGTTCAAAAAAATTAAAGAAGACCTAGATAAATGGGGAGGATATCAGATATCATGGATCGGGAGAATGATCTCGGTCAAAATGAATATACTCCCTAGATTACTATACTACTTCCAGACCCTCCCGGTCCGCATCCCTGGCTCGGAATTAAAAAACATTCAAAAACTAATCTTCCAATTTATTTGGCAAGGCAAAAAGTCTAGAGTCGCCAAAACGGTTCTCTTGGCCCCAAGGGGGAGAGGAGGACTAGGAGTTCCAGACATAACAAGATACTACCTGGCCGCTCAACTACGACAGGTAGTGGTGTGGAACGCTAGCCCAAATCAATACTGTTGGCTAGGTATAGAGACACACTATGCTGGGACGCCTTCGATGCCAGCTTGCCTTTGGTCCATGAGCAGGGAAGACATGCTGAACAGCAAATTTCAATTAGGCCCGATGAGACACACATGGGAGACCTGGACGAAATGCAAATACAAATTTAAGCTCACGACACCCCACTCCCAACTCGCACCAATTCATAAAAATCCGAAATTCCCACCTGGATGTGAGCCCAGACAATTTGATCAATTTAAAGCTAAAAATATTAGAGCAATTGCCGATCTCTTGAGCCTTGTGGAGTTCCTGAGCTACCAAAACTTACAGACCAAATATGAGATAGAAGGGCTAAATGTTTTCAAATTCCTACAAATTCGGCACTTTACTCAAACATTATCCCCAACGTTGGAATTTCCCCCTCTCACTGGCTTTGAACGGCTCTGCAGAGAGACCGGCCACCAGAAAGGTCTCATAACACAAATTTGTGCAGAACTGGAGAGGGCCTCAGAAGCCCCCACACATGACTATACAGAGGCGGCACATTTTATTTGAGTGCGGCTAGCTCCGCAAGCCTGGGGATGCCCCGGCATGCTAGCCGCACTCCCTCGGCATGCCGCGCGTCATCGACGCGCGGTCACGCGTCATCGGGTGCCTGCGCCCCCTGCACGCGCGTCCAGGGCTCCCCGAGGGAGCCCTGGTGTCCCGCGATGTGGGGGACGGCGGCAGGGGGTTCCAGGGGACCCGACGGACCCGGCGAGCGGAGGGAGAAAGCCCCGATCGGAGGGCGCTCCTCCGCGGCTTCGGCACGCGCCAGGCACAACCCGGCGCGCGCCTGGTTACTGCTGCGGCCGAGACCGGGCAAATTCTCAAATAAACTCGGCCGCAGCAGTATGGTGCATTGGGCAGCAGAATTGGACATAGTTATAGACCGAGAGGATTGGGAAAGTATTTGGGAAACAGCCTCAGGAACTTCCATATGTACCACAATAAAAGAAAATATATTTAAAATACTGTTTCGCTGGTATCTCACCCCAGCCAAAATAAACCAAATCTACCCCCTGGCCTCCGATCTGTGTTGGAGAGGCTGCGGTCAAAAGGAGGACATGGCTCACATTTGGTGGACATGTCCAGAAATTCAGAAGTACTGGGAAACTATACACAATCTAATAAAAGAGGTCACAGACCTCACAATACCCATTGAACCGCTGACCTACCTATTGGCCAGGCCCCTAGAAACACTGGACCGACCAACAGGCAAATTGATCTCCTTTATTCTTACTGCGGCTAGATGTGCAGTGGCAGCCGCCTGGACGAAGTGTCCCACCCCCTCCAAACAGACAGTAAAAAACAGAATTCACGAGGTGATGGAAATGGAGAGACTGTCAGCCTTTCTGAAAAGGTCCACTACCACCTTCTACAATATTTGGGACCCATGGTTCACTCAAATGGCCCTGACGCACAGAAATGCCACATAATGATAGAGGAAGGAACCAAAACAGACAAAGGGAACAAAGTGAACACGCCAAGGCGAGGGAGGACTACACCCCTCCCTCCCCCACCCCCCTCTCTTCTCTCTTTTTCCCCCCTCTTCCCTCCCCCTCTCTGCTTCAATCCCCACGTCACCACGACAGACCCTGGAGGAACAGGGGGGCATTGAGGCTTTTCTTTAATATGTTAAAAATTGTGTTAGGCCACAAATGGACTGTAATAGAAAATATGTGAAATGTTATAACTGCCTAATAAAAAAATTTGAAACAAAAAATGAATAGACGAAACCTATCCCTCCCCCCCTGTGTGCTTTTATTTGTGGGAGCTTTCAAAATCACAAACATTCAGGGACTATTTAACACCTCAAGTCATAAATCGCATACTGCATAGTGGGGAGGGATAGGTTTCAGTCACAGATAACATTTCAAGGCGCGGTGTTTTTTTTTTTGTATCAATCTTTTTTATTGGCATTGACATTTACATGAATGAGTACATACTTTTCAATAACATAAAATTGTTTAAGTTCGACTTTATTGAGTGCTTGCTAGCCAACATTGTTTTTTAATAGTAGGGGTTAAGGGAGTGGAGGAGGGGGAGGGGTAGGGGGGGCTGGGAATGGAGAAGGGTAGACAGACAGAGGGAGGAGGGGGGGAGGGAGGGTTGGAGAGTGGGAAAGGGAGGGGGGGCGCGGGGGGGGGGAATGTCCCCCTTGGCTCGTCTACGTCTTCCACCTTTGGGATCTGGGTTATTCCCTTCACTAGGGTTTGCACTTTATGTCTTTATCTGAAGCCCTGGGGGCCTATCCATGGGTCCCATGTGTTCCAGAACTGTGTCATTTTTTTGTGCAGCATAGCTGTTAATTTTTCCATAGACATTACTTCGTCCACCCGCCTTATGACTGTGTTTCTTGCAGGGGCTTTGACCTGCTTCCAGGCTGCTGCTATTGAGCACCTGGCTGCAGTCAAGATTGCAGAGACCAGTCTACTCATGGGTGGGGGTAGGTCGTCAAAGGGTTTACTCAGCACCAGGGACAGTGGATCTAGGGGGAGAGGAATTCCCGTCATCTCATAGAGCAGCGTCTGGATCCTAACCCAGAACCTCTGAATCTCCCTTTTGACCACATCCTCTCCAGCATAGGTCTGGGGTGCCGGGGAAGATCTGGCTCAGCCTAGCTGGGGTCAGGTACCATTGGAATAGAATTTTGTAGATATTCTCCTTTGTTACTGTGCAGATTGAGGTTTTTGCTGCCATCTACCAGATATCCTCCCACTCCTCATTGTCAATTTGTAAATTTAAGTCCGCAGACCATTTTTGCATATAGTGGTGGGTCGGGGATTCTGATGCTGACTCTATCCCCCTATATATCTCAGAGATTAGGCCTCTTTGATACCTGCCTTTACTGCATAGTGTTTCGAATCTGGTGGGTGGGGGAAATTTGGAGTTCTGCGAGAGCGAGAGCAAAAAATGTCTAATTTGTAGGTATTTGAATAGGTGGAGGTGTTGAGCTTGGTATTTGTCCCGTACCTCTTTAAATGTTAGAATCTCTCCATTTTTCAGCAAGTCTGCAACCAGCCTTATTCCAAGCCCCTGAAATTGGGCAAATTGCTTTTTGGAGCACCCAGCGGGAAGTTTGGGTTCCCAAAGATCGGAGTGATTTGTGAGGGGGTGTTTAGCAGGCCATACTTCCCTTTGCTTTTCAGCCACGAGTCCCATGTGCATCTCATTGCTCCTAGATCAAACCTCCTTGATCCTCCTTCTTTTCCTCCTTGGGACCACAGAAGTAGCTGAAGTGGTAACGGGGCTGCGTAATGTGATTCTATCTTGAGCCAGCGGGCCGCTGCCGGGTCGCAATTCCAAACTACGGCTTGCTTTAGCTGGGCTGCGAGGTAGTACCTGAGCACATCGGGGACCCCCAGACCTCCTCTTAGTTTGGCTGATAACATTACCAATCTGGGGACCCTCGGTCTCTTGTCATTCCAGATAAATTGGAACATTTGGGCCTGTACATTTTTCATGGCTGTTAGTGGGACTACTATGGGGAGTGTTTGGAAATAGTACAACAGCCGAGGTAGGATGTTCATTTTGAGGGAGGCTATCCTCCCGAACCATGATATTTGATGTTTTTTCCACGACTCTAAGTCTTTTTTAATTTGATCAAATAGGGGGGGGTAGTTGTATTGATAGAGGGATCCATGGGAGCTCGAGATTCTTATACCTAGGTATTTGATGTATGTGGTGCTCCACTTGTATTTATAATTGGACTGCAAAAGCTTCCACGTTGTGTTTGGGAGGGATATGTTAAGTGCTTCTGACTTGTCTATATTTATTTTATAGTCAGAGACTGTTCCAAATTGGTGGAGTACCTTTTGTAGGTACGGGAGGGAGATGTGGGGGTCAGCGAGGGTCAGGATCACATCGTCCGCAAATAGGGAAATTTTGTATTCCTTTGTGGAGATCGAAATCCCCTTGATGCCCTTTTCTTGTCTAATTGTGGCTGCCAATGGTTCAATTGTTAGGGCAAATAGGAGTGGGGATAGCGGGCAACCCTGTCTGGTCCCATTTCTGATTGAAATTGGGTCTGATAGTCCACCTGAAATTTTTACATATGCTGTGGGGTTTTGGTAGAGGGCTCTAACACCCTCTAAATAGGGACCACTAAAACCAAACTTCAGCATTGTTTGGTCTAGGAAGGACCATCTTATCCTGTCGAACGCTTTTTCCGCGTCGAGGCTCAGGATCATTGCATTGGTTCCTGTGAGATGTACGTGGTCGATGATATCCACTATTTTGCGGGTATTGTCGGAGGCCTGTCTTCCTGACACAAAACCTACTTGATCTGTATTAATGAGTCTGGGAAGAATTGGGTTGAGCCTGTTTGCTAGTATCTTGCTGTAAATTATGAAATCTGAGTTAAGTAGGGATATTGGCCTGTAGTTGCCACAAAGGAGCGGGTCTCGACCCTCCTTGTGGATAATGGCTAAATTTGCTGCAGTGATGGTAGCGGGGATTGGCTCTCCTTGTAAGAAAGAGTTGAACATGTCAAGCAAGTAAGGGGACAGAGTCAGCATGAATGTCTTATAATAGATGTTAGAGAATCCGTCCGGGCCCGGAGTTTTTGCCGGTTTGAGGGAGCTAATGGCTTCGGTTAGTTCTTCTAGGGTAATGTCTTTATTTAGTTCATCTCGTTCGGCCTGTGAATTTTTTCGTCATATGTGATTTTCCCTGATTTTGTGCGGATTTTGGATATTTGTGACTTTACCCGTATGCCTCTAAGTTTCGAGGCTAAAAGCTTATCGGCTTTGTTTCCTTTATCAAAGAATTTTTGTTTCTTAGGGCCCTTTCTACTTCCTCTAATTGTGTTTGTTTGAGAGCTGCTCGCGTTTGGTTTAATTGCTTTAGTATTTTTTGGATGCTGTTGTTTTGTGTTGCTGCTCTAGGTGTTTGATTCTATCTGTTAGTTCAGTTTGGAGTTTAGCTTTTTGTTTTTTCTTATAGGCCGATATCGAGATTAATTCTCCTCTAATTGAGGCCTTGTGTGCCTCCCAAAGCATAGCCGGGGCCGAGACCGTACCTGCGTTTATCTGGAAAAAGGAGGAGAGTTTGCGTCTTATATTTGTCTCTGTCTCTGGGCAGTTGAGTAGGGAATCATTCAACTTCAATTTGTAGGGATTGTTTTTGACAAAGGGTAGGGTGAGGGTGAGTTCCACTGGTGCGTGGTCAGACCAGGTAATTGGGCCGATATTGGAGTGGGAGGAAGCCTGGAGTATGTTAATGGTACCCAGAAAATAGTCTAACCTCGAGTAGGACTGATGAGGGGCGGAGAAGAAGGTGTAATCCCTTTGACCCTGGTGCTGAGCTCTCCACACATCGACCAGGGAGAATTCTTCCATTATTTCCCTGAATTTTTTTGCTTTTTTTTGTGATTGGATCATGTAAGACGTGCCTTGAGTTGCATTTGGTAGGTCTTTTGGAGTTTTTGTTTTATCTTGTGTGTGTGAGGCGACCATGTTAAAGTCTCCTCCTATAATTAAGGAAGAGAGTGCCTGCTGTTTCAGGGAGTCCTGTACATTTTTGAGGAACTGGGTTTGATTTTCATTGGGGGCGTATATGTTCACCAATGTTATGGGTGAACCTGCTAGAGTACCCCGGAGCACCAAGAATCTTCCCTCTGGGTCTGATTGAGTGTGAGTTAGGGCGAAGGGGACGTTGTTCCTTATTAGGATAGCTACTCCTTTCTTTTTACTCGGGGAGGATGCATAAAAAGCCTGTGGGAACAGGCTCTTGAATGTATTTGGGGGAACTGGTGAGTTAAAGTGTGTTTCTTGCAGGAAAACGATGTCCCCTTTTGTTTTTTTGAGTTCCTGGAGCGCTAGTTTTCTTTTTTTATTTGAGTTTAGTCCCTTTACGTTAAGCGTGATTAATTTTATGTCTGTCATTTTGTGGCGTGCTTGTTTTTCGGAGCTCTGAGCTCCGAGGCCCTCTGTATTCCCACAGTGAGGGCTACTAGTCCTGCGAGCCTTAGGTGAGTTTGTGTAGGCGAGTGTGGGGGGGGGGGGGGAGTGTAGGGGGGAGGGGAGGGGAGACACAATAGGGAGGGTGGGGGTCGTTGGGCCTTCAGATGGCCCTAGAAAGTAGGCCTCTAACCTGTGGGCGAGAGAGGTACGGGGGTTTATTACCCCTAGAGATCCTTCCAGAACTCAGAAAACGGTCAGAGACCGGAAAGAGAGTCCCACACCCTCTGTGTGAAAACTTACTTAAAACCACTTCTATGGAGACCACTTAATGTGGTGTCCTATAAACATTTCTAAACATCATCACATAAACCTTGGGAAGAAACAAAACCTTTTTTAAGACCTCTATTTTGTCGGTCAACATTTATATAGTCTATATTGTTATGTTGTGGGCGTTCAATATTTATCAACCCGCTTTTTGGATACTCTAGGCCCGGAGTTAGCCCCGTCTCCTCTAGATGCTATTTTCCACTTCTCCGTGTACCTCTTCAAGATGGAGGGATAGGACGGGGGGGGCTGTGAGGGGATGGGAGGGCTGGGAGGGGAGAGGGGGGGAGGGGAGAGGTGGGTGGGAGGGGGGAGGGGAGAGGTGGGCAAAAAGGGGGGGGGAGGGGAGGTGGGGGGAGTCTCTGGACAGGATAAGTCTGGTTTGTCTTAGCTCGGGATTGTGTTGTTCCCTTTCTGTCTTTGCATGTATCTTGTCATTTTGGGGGGGGGAGGGAGAGTGGGGGGTGAGGAGGGGGGAGGTGAGGGGGGGCAGGGGGGATGGGGGGAGAGAGGGGAGGATGGGGGGGAGGGGAGGGGGAAGGAACCACTTGTCAGGGGGTGGATACCTATCTGGCTTGTCTTATTTAGGAGCCCACGTGGGCTGGGTAGACATTTTTTTTTTATTATTAACCCTTTGTCTCTTCTTTTTTTGACAACTTGTACGGAAAAACACAACATTTGGCATTTATCATATGACGATTGCATTTTCTTATCATCTGATACATATATCCTATTGCTAGGGGGTACATTTGCTTTTGTCTGCTTATAAACTCTATTTCTTACGTGAACAATTGGCATCTTACATATATCATTTGCATTTACTAATTGTCTTCTGCTTATATCTTATTTCTGCATAGTCCATTTGCTAGTATCTGCATTACCTCATTGTTTTTTGTTATGATCATTTGGTTTCTACCATACCACATTTGCATTTTGCTTTTGATTGTTGCTTAAGGCTAGACATTAAAAAAAAACGGGGGGATCGGGAGTGAGGATGGGCAGGTAGGAGGGGGGGGGCGGGAAAGAGGGGAGCGGGGAGGGGAGGGGAGTGGGAACGGGGGGGAAGGGGAGCGCGGGGGGAAGGGGAGCGGAGGGGGGGTATGTAAGGGAGTGGTATAGGGGTTGCAGGTACATCCTGGATAAACAGTATTTTCATTGCTCTTTCTAAGTTGGCTAACTTTAACTAGGCTGCTTTAAAGAGCATATTGACAAAAGTCCGGGGGGGGACTGGGAAAAGAAGGGTTTATACGACCTGGGCTCCTCGGGCCGTGAAGTGGCAGGCCTGTCACTGCGTCCCATCGTCCTGTGAGAGGGGGGTGGGGTATGAAGGGGGACAGGGGGTCTACCCCTTCTGTTCATACAGGGGGCTGCGTCCTCTGTTCGTGCAGGCGTGTTGCAGGTGCGTCGGTTGGCTTCGCTTACTGTGCCCGTGGAGTGTGTCAACAGGACCTCAGTTCACTCTGTAGATCAGGGTGGTGCTTGTCCTCCTCGGGGGGGCCCACCGGGTCAATCAGCTCGCTACCCCGGGCAGGGCTTCGATCGACCGCTGACCGGCCTGGGGAGGGGGGAGTGTGGGAGGGGGGTGAGGGGGGGGGGTGAGGTGTCTGACCTGCGTTGGTTAATTGCTGGGAAGTGGGATTGGAGGTGCGGGCGAAGCTTCAGGGAGGAGGGGGGGCAAGTTTATAGAATAGGTTCCATAGGCGGATCGGTGGTTGATGGGGTTTACTTGCTTCGGGTCAGTGAAGTGCTGGGGAGACATCGCTTCTCTGTTTTGTTTTTTTTGGGCTGCTTTCATAGTTCATTGTTCCCTTTGGGGGGACCGCCATCATGCTTCAGGTTGTATGTCCGTTACTTAGGGGCCTCTGTGTTCTTCTGATTGGCCAGCCTTTCAGAGGCCCGGGGAACCTCCATCTCTTCATTGTTTGTGGGGGACTTGGCTGGTGGTCTGTTGTCCTGTTGCTGACTCAGCCCCAACACTTTTAGGAACGCCGGCGAATCCTTTGGTCTGGAAATTGTGCGGTGACGTCGATTCTTCAGGACGATCAGCTTAAAGGGGAAACCCCAACGGTAGGAGATTTCCCTTTCTTGTAGTATGTTCCTGAGGGGCTTCATTTCTTTCCTTTTGTCTAGCGTGGATCTGGATAGGGCGCTGAAGATCTGTAGAGGTATGTTCTCCACTTGGATATCTCTTGCTCTCCTGCTTGCAGCCATGATCTTCTCCTTGGCTGAGTATGCGTGGAGCTTTATGATTACATCCCTGCGTCGTTCAGAATCCGCAAGTTTGGGGCCCAGCGCTCTGTGCGCCCTGTCCATCTGGAGATCATGCTCCGACAGGTCTGGGGCTAGTTGTAGGAAAAGTTTGCGAAGGTAGGCATGAAGCCCCTCGGCAGTGATCGTCTCTGGTATATTCCTGATTCTCAGGTTTTGCCTTCGGTCCCAGTCTTCTTGTTCTTCCAGGGCGTCTCTCAGGTCTGCGACTTCTTGGCCGAGTCTTATGACTTCTTCCTCTGCTGTGTGTTGTGTGCTAACTACGTCTGTGACTTTGCGTTCCAGCACCTCAGTGCGCTTGGATAGCCCATGTATTTCCGTTCTCAGGCCTTCCAGCGCCGTGTTCATGTCCGTTTGGATTTCTTTGCGTAGCTCCTTATGCATTCTTTGGAAGAGGGCTTAGAAATAGTGTTTGTTCAGCCCCGGTTCTTGTAAGTCTGCTGCGCCTGAGTCGGGGGCTAAGTCCGTTAGGGCCGCATGGGCTGCTTCTTCGGCGCCATCTTGGGAGTCCCCGCTCTGTTCAATGGGGCGGTGCGCGGGGGTAAAGAATTTTGTGACTCCTGGGCCTTGGGTCCCTTTTGGGCGGGCCGGCATCTTCCCTAACGTCTGCTAAGTTGTTTGTGCGTTTTTTATGCTTTTTTGTGTGGTTTGGGTTGCTCAATCATGCAATTTGCTTGTGAGGGTGGCGGGAGCTCCTCGACTATCCGACCATGTTTCCTGATGTCGCAGGAAGCTCTCGGAACATCTTTGCTTTAATTACTTCTGTTTCGGAAGTTCCCAAGTGGTGCGAGGCCGGGACCCCTCCAGCTATATCCCTGCAGGTGGGTACTGTTTATTGACCGTAGTTTATTTATCATTCAGAGTCTGTGGTATTAGGTATCCTATAAAATGCGTGTATAGGCTCTGGTTATGGTTAATCTTTAACCCTTAGTCTTTGAAGCCCAGATTATGAGGGGATATATGGGGTCTTTGCACCGTGGCAATATGATTCATTCAGCAACTCAATGTGAGATGGTCACCCCTCCTCCCACTTGCAGCTGTGGTGGTGTGCCCCTCTGGTCTGTCTCCCTAGTTGTGGGGACCACCCCCCCTGCTCTGGCCGCAGGGTTTAGGGTTTTGTGCTATTGTCAATTGACCTGGGGAGAGCAGTGTCCGGCGGCGTCCTGGTGGGTCTCTGAATAGAAAATGGCCCCCTGCCTTCTCAGTCTGCCTTTATGTATGTGTTTCACTTTTCTTTATTTGTCTTTATTTGGGGGGGGGGGATTGTTGCGTCTTTATTTGAGGGATGAGGGGGGGGGGTTTATGCGACCCCACCCGACGGCACTCGGTTCTGCAGCCTCAGGGCGTCCCCTTTGGGGATGAAAGGGAGGCCCCTTTGGGGAATGAAAGGGAGGCTCACAGCTCTTGCGTCGCAGAGGGTCAGGCCAGCTGACCAAGGGGATGTTTTCAGGTACTCCCCTCTCTGCAGCAGCCCCGCGCCAGTAGTTTGGGATGCCGGGGGGAGATGCAGGGATACAGGCACCTCCGCGGATCCTCGATCCAAAATGGCCGCTGATCCCTTCAATGCGGCTCTGTGGGCAGATCTCAGCGCAGCGTCAGGGGTATTTCCCAGGCAGAGTTGAGGTAAGGTGGTCGGGGGAAGGATCCTGTGTCCTCAGCTGTATGGGGGGGCCAGCAGGCAGGGACGAGCACCTCCGTGCGCCTCCGACCGAGCCGGCATCCAGCACCCTGCCTCCCCTCCATCAGTCTCGGCCGCTCTGAGACCGGAGCTCCCAGTTCCCTGCCGCCCCGAGCCTCAGCTGTGTTAGGAAGCTCCGGCGGTGCAGACCTCCCGCTCTGGCAGTGGATCTCTAGGGGGGGGGTGGCCGACGCGACCCCTCGATAAGCCGCTTGCCCGTCGGCAGGGAGGGAAGGATGGGTCCCACGCGGGCCAGTTATGGGGCACACCCAGGCGTTGTGTGGCACAGAACCCCACGCAGCAGCGTGTTGCAGGGCTGAAGGTACTTTTCTGCGGCCACTTCTCCCCAGTCGCCCCACTCCCCCAGCCCCGCTCACCTCGGTGCCCGTTAGCGTCCAGAGGTGTATCGTGTCGAGCAGGGCAGGCTGCGCCTCTCCTGTGGCGGTGATCAGTAGGCCTCTGTAGCTCCTGTTTACTTTCTTTTATTTAATTTGATAATGTCCATATATTTGATGTGTTGTTTTAGTCTCAAAATGATCCCTATAATGACTGCTATCTAAATTCCTAGGAAATAAGTTTATTCTGTTTGTGATAGATTAGGATTGCTGTGGATTGGAAATAAAAATTTGAGGAGCTACAGTATCATGCGGCCATCTTGGTCAGGCTCCAAACCACGCCCTCAAGGCGCGGTGTTTTTAAGTTTAACCTTGCTTGCTTTATTCATAGTATAGCCCTGGGTAGTTTTGGGGCTATAGTTCTGTCCCTCTCCTGGCAATAAAACCTGGTACGGGTAGGTTTGCCAGGAGCAATCATGGGTTTTCCCCACCCATGCGGTGCAGTGAGTCAGTGAAGGTAGTGTCATCAGGCTCTGTGTCCAATTAGAGACACAGGGTTGGAGCTTTCTGGAGCTACTTACTGCATGGCACATCCTGATTTAGCCAGTTTGACCCTACCGTGAAAGAGGCAAGGTTACCTGTACCAAGCTGTCAGGCTCTGGCAGACTTGAGGCCTCCCTCCGGGGAGCGTGGGGTTAACCAAAACTTCCTATCCCACTAGGGGATAGGGGAAGAGCCAGAACCACTCTTTGTGCCCTTGGATGGGAGTGAGTTCAGGGACATCCTAAGGGTGGGCACCCTAAGAAGAACTGCTGTGATTGTGACTGCTGAATCCGGGATCCAAATAAAGCATCCTGACCCCTTATAATAATTACCTCCTGTCTGAGACTGATGTATATTTGGAGGAGGGGGGCGTGTTCTTTTGCAGAGACTTCACCCCATACAGCTGGGAGCTGCACAATATGGAGGCTCTGCACCTGTGAGTAGAATTTGGGCAAGACCCCAGAAGCCTGTCCTGTTATTCCCCTTTACCACCATGCGGGAGACTCAGGGCCCCCTGTTACCTGCAGGTATGCCCCACACTGACCGATGTAATAAGAGTAGTATTTCCCCTAGGAGACCCTATGTGAGATTGGGGGGGAAACAAGATTACAATTGCAACACCGCTGGAAGAAGAGATCAGTGTATTTCGAAAGCTCGCACAAATAAAAGCATTTCGCTAGCCACAGAACTGTATTGTCTATTCATTTTTTATTATATATATATGCTCTAAGAGAGTGCTGTCTTTTGATTACCAGACCTCGGAACGGTAACGTATGAAAATATATATATATATATATATATATATATATATATATATATATATATATATATATATATACAAAAACAAGAAACAAAGAAGTCCAGAGCAACATCCAATGTGACAAAAATACACAGTGAAATACCTATATATCTCTTGAAAAAAGGGTCATTTAGTTAACCTTTTGGCCAAAGCGTATAAGCCTGCGAGACACTTTCAAGGCATGACCATAATATCGCAGGTCCTAACACTAACTGGTTAAAATCCTTATTTACCTCTATAATTAGAGGAAGGATGGTCCTGGAATTGAACCTGTCGCAACCAGCTGCATGAAAAGAAATCCTGCTTACCTGGACAGTGGGGAGGGGCGAGCTTTAAACCCTGGGTGGGAAGAGCCATTAACCTCCAAAACAGCTAATAATAGTATCACTCCTTGAGAAAGCACCATTGACGGCGAGAAACGCGTGGCAAGAGGAGCAATTTTTGTCTGTGGATGTCTATTTTTTTTAATGTAGTTTAAATAAAAGTTTTTTTATTCAATTTATTATTTGGCTAATGAGTTTCGCTTTTGCAGGACCTGCTGCCATTCTGATCTTTTGTTTTTCCTTAAAGAATATTCTCTTGTCAGTTGAGCACAAGCAGTTAAAATCCCCATTTCTATTGTGTGGACAGGGCACTTTTACAAATATTGCAATGCTTTTATATACTGTAACAAAATGTTAGTTCTTGATCAAAGTATCAGCACGGCAGGAACGGTGTCTAAATAAACGCAAACCGCAAAGTTCAGTAGATCTAATGCAGAGTAGAAAAACAATCACTATATTTTGGGAGGATACAACGTCCCTTCGTCAGGTGGTTCTAGTTCAACTAATTGGAATGACCAAGATATTGCACATTTTTATGTCCCAGTAGAGCTGTTGCATTTTAAATTCCCCCAAGTTGGAGACCGTGAGCTGTCTACAAATTAAAACTTGCCCTGGATGCAGTGACTCTGCTTCTGACATGCTAAGTGGTGGACCTCACCATGCAAGGGGACACTTAGGAAGAGTGGAACAGAAACTCTGGGACCAATTGAAAATATTTAGAGAGAAGGACAAAAGAGTAAAGAAAAGTGCAGAGGTGTTGAGGAAAAAACTAAAACTTTTAATATTAATAGAATCATTGAATTTCAAATAATATGTATCCAACATCATTCAATTTTGCAAAGCTACAGTTCGTATAGCAGACATTTACGTGGTTAGTTGTCCCAAAGCGTCTGGCGTGTCATTGCTGATTTGTTCCATCAGATTGGCAAGGTCTCTTATTTGGTCAACAATACACATAAAACCGTAAATTGTGAACAAATCGGAAAATAATCTTTCAATTTTGCACAAATGTTTGAAATCTCTCTTGTTCCTCAGTAAACCTGGATGGTCAAATATGCTGTGAGTGAGAGACAAAAGGGGGTCAGTCTTTTTGGCAATATGTATTGGTTGGTACGATGTTGACCTTTTATGTCTCTGGGAGTCCAAATCATGTCATTCCTGTTTCATTCAAATGGGTGAGATGTCTTATAGCTGGAGTGATGTATCCCTCATAACATGATCCGGACCATGCTGCCAAAGACAGAGGTCATTACACACTGCTCATATTACCCAACCTCTCTGCAGCATTTGACACTGTGGACCACCCTCTTCTCCTGCACATTCTCCATACTCTTGGTATTCGTAACAAAGCTCTATCCCGGATCTCCTATTACCTCTCCCATCGTACTTTCAGTGTCTCTTCTGCTAACACCTCCTCCTCCTCTATCGATCTCTCTGTGGGGGTACCACAGGGCTCTGTCCTGGGACCTCGTCTCTTTTCTCTGTACACACATTCTCTATGTGATCTAATCACATCTGTTGGGTTTAAATATCACCTCTATGCTGAAAACACACACATTTTATTTTCAACCCCTGACCTTACACCTGCTGTACAAACCAAAGTTTCTGAATGTGTCTCTGCGATATCTTCCTGGATGGCCCTCCGCCAACTAAAACTTAACATGGCAAAAACAGAGCTCCTCATACTTCCTCCCAAACGTGGCCCCACTACCTCCTTCCACATTACTGTTGGAAGTACTATCATTCACCCAGTAGAGCAAGCATGCTACCTAGGTGTCACACTCAACTTCTCTCTCTCATTCTCCTCTCACATTCGAAACGTATCTAAAACCTGTCACTTTTTCCTCCGCAATATTACAAAGATATACCCTTTCCTCTGTTGCTCCACTGCTAAAACTCTGAATCAGGCCCTCATTCTCTCCAGTCTTGATTACTGTAACCTTCTGCTGTCTGGCTTTCCTGCCTCTCACTTGTCTCCCCTACAATCTATCCTAAACGCTGCTGCCAGAATCACTCTGCTCTTTCTTAAATCTGTCTCTGCGTCTCCCCTCCTGAAATCCCTCTCCTGGCTTCCTATCAAATCCCACATCTCGCACTCAATTCTCCTCCTCACTTTTAAAACTTTACACTCTTCTACCCCTCCCTACATCTCAGCCTAATTTCTAGCTGTGCACCATCCCGACTCTTGCGTTCTGCTAAAGGATATCTTCTCTCTACCTGCTTTGTATCTAAAGCCCTCTCCCACCTTAAACCTTTCTCACTTACTGCCCCACACCTTAAGACACACTTGCTTATAGAAGCATTTGAGTAGCTCTGTGGCTAATACTATACACATGATACATAAAGCTTCACCCCCAGCAGACACACTTACCAGAACACTCTCTTACTGTCTCTGTATGTTCTCCCTACCTACCAATTAGATTGTTAGCTCTTCGGAGCAGGGACTCCTCTTCAGAAATTTTACTTTTATGTCTTATGCACTTATTCCCATGATCTTTTATTTGTATTATTTGTTATTTATATGATTGTCATGTGTATTACTACTGTGAAGCACTATGTACATTTCGGAGGAGGAGACTCTGCTCCAAAGAGCTTGCAATCTAATTGGTACAGCTGTAATGACCATTATTCGAATAAATCATGCGGTGTATAAATCAGAATACCCATGTCATGGTGCGTGATGTTTTCCAACCTTAGGCACATGTTGACTCAGGTTCCTATCGGGTGCAGAAAATTGCATTTTAGCACGGGCTGCAATACCGTTGAGAAACTCAAGTGGGTGATCGCGAGTTGTTGTCTTAAAAATCTAATAGCAATTCAACCTGTCTTTTATTGCAGTACAGTTTAGCAAGTGTGTGTGTAATTGTAATTTGAAGATTAACGTTACGCGTTCATACTGGGAACATGGGAAAGAAGTACATGGGAAAGAAGTTCTTTCTGAGGCTCCTTAGCCATACACCGATTAAAAATATGATGACACATATACAGGATAATAAAGGGAAAAGAAGTAATACAAAAATACATTGTCGCTTCTTCTTACGAATATAAAATATATATGTATTATTTATTAATCAATTCTTTTGCTAGGCTTGCCCTTCTTTTCATACTGTTTTTATTTTATGCACATGCATGTACTGTACATATGTCTCATTGGAACCTTGTTGAAACGCATATGCATGTCATGCCTCAGGCGCATGCGTGTATGTCTCATTGGAACCTTGCTGAAACGCATACAGTATGCGTGTCATCACATTTAGGCTCATGCGTGTATAACTTCTCATTCAATTTGAATTTCAAGTCTGAAGAAAAAGGAAAAAAAAAATTTGTTTTGTTTCTCGACATAGGCTTGCATAACAATTTTTGCTATTCTTAGAATTAATCACTAGCTTTTTAATTCTACACTACTTTATGAGGTGGGTGGCATACTGTGATTTTTATTTGGGTAACACTTGCATAACTCACTAAAATGTGTATCGGCATGTTGCAGTTTTTATTGTCACATTGCCAATATTATTACTAGCAGTCTTATGGGTTAACAGTGCTGGCGTATATACAGGTCTTGAGCTAGCATATTTAATCAGGCACTACAGGTTATCATTAGTATAACAAATCAAGTCTAGTAGTGCCTTCATATAGGTATTGCCATTTAGCACATTGCTAACATCATTACAGTTTTTGCTAACTTTATTTTTCATAGTCCCAGATTTGGGTGGCTACAGGTCATCTACTCGTCTCTAGGGACAAAGGTTTTTTTTTCCCAACAATTAACCCCTTGTACACGGACTAGCTTTAGGCAATGTATCCTTGTTACAATTCAAACCCTTTTGTTTTATATGTTTCCTAGATAGGTGTCTTACTGTAGTCAACCTTCTATGTACAGTGGTTAATAATCATACACTGTGACAGGGATCAGCTTCTCTAAACCGGGGTCTACACACTCCAAGTGGTTCCACACAGGTGCCATTGTTTAATGTTTATTTTAAAGCCCTTTGTTTTATCATTTGCTCCTAATAAAGTATATATTATAATTAATTCATACATCATCCAAGTGTAGTGTGCGTGTGCTAACATAGTGGGGTTCGTTTTCTTCCCAGTCTGTCATTTATTCTTAGAATCAATCACTAGCTTTTTAATTCTACACTAGTCATGTACAATATACTGTACTTTATGAGGTGGGTGGCATACTGTGATTTGTATTTGGGGTCTGGGGTTCAAAACATTATGATGGGTCACATGCGACGTGGTATCTCTCTATACCATTATAGATCACCAAATGGGTCTAAAGGCCATAGAGTGGGTTTTGAGTAAAGATACCAACATGGAGTCCTCAGTAAAAGATTTTCTTATAGAGGCGATTAGATATATACTCACCCACAACTATTTCTCACACGAAGGCCAATATTACCTCCAGACGTGCGGCACTGCGATGGGTACCAGGTTTGCACCTAGTTATGCAAATATATTTATGGGTTTGTGGGAAGAAAATCACATCTTGAACCACAACCCATATGGTGCAAACCTGGTACTATGGAAACGCTACATTGATGATGTGCTGTGCGTCTGGAAGGGCACTCTTGAAGAACTTGAGGCCTTTCAGATCCATCTGAATACAAACGATTATAACATCAAATTTACGTTTAGTATTAGTCCGCAATCTATCAACTTCCTAGATCTGACTCTATATATAGTAGATAATGAGATACAGACAAAGACATATTACAAGGAGGTAAATGCCAACTCATGTCCTAGCGTCCAGTCACCATCATCCACAATGGATTAAGAACATTCCAAAAGGACAGGCACTTAGAGTCAAAAGAAACTGCTCACAAGTAGAAGTATATAACGAACAAATTAAGGATCTGGGCAACAAATTTTTTTTTTTTTTTCCAAAAATTTTTATTAGGCATTTAGATAATTCACAGTATGCATGAAACAAACGATAATACAGCCTAATACAGATTTTCTCCTTTTGTTGGTTAGAGAAACCGGAAATAAAAGAGGAAAGCTCACCGCTCCCCTGACCCTCCAGGGGCTATGTGGGGAGCGCGAGTATGGAAACAGAGAGTAAGAGTGTATTAATTTTTGTATTCTTCCCCAATATTTTTGAATTTCCGGACATGTCCACCAAATATGGGCCATGTCCCCCTTCTGACCGCAACCTCTCCAGCATAAATCGGACGCCTCCTCTCCAGCATAAATCGGACGCCTGGGGGTAAATTTGATTTATTCTAACTGGGGTAAGATACCAGCGAAACAGTATTTTATATATGTTTTCTTTGATTGTGGTACATATGGAAGTTCCTGAGGCATTTTCCCAAATTCTTTCCCAATCCTCTCGGTCTATAACTATTTCCAATTCTGCTGCCCAATGCAGCATATAGTCATGTGTAGGGGCTTCTATGGCCCTTTCCAATTCACCGTAGATTTGTGTTATAAGACCTTTCTGGTGGCCTGTTTCTCTACAGAGCCGCTCGAAACTGGTGAGAGGGGGAAATTTCAACGTTGGGGATAAAGTTTGAATAAAATGCCGAATTTGTAGATACTTGAAGACATCCAATCTTGCTATTTCATATTTGGTTTTTAGGCGTTGATAACTCAGGAACTCCTCAAAGCTCAGGAGGTCAGCAACCGCTCTAATATTTTTTGTTTTAAATTGGTCCCATTGTCTGGGCTCACAGCCAGGGGGGAATTTCGGATTTTTATAAATTGGTATGAGTTGGGATTGAGGTGTGGTGAGCTTAAATTTAAATTTGCATTTCGTCCAAATCTCCCATGTGTGTCTCATTGGGCCTAACTTAAATTTACTGTTCTGCATGTCTTCCCTGCTCAGGGACCAAAGGCAAGCCGGCAGTGAAGGCGTCCCGGCGTAGTATGATTCTATATCTAGCCAACAGTATTGGTTTGGGTTGGCGTTCCAGACTACTACCTGTCGCAATTGGGCGGCTTGGTAGTATTTTGTGATGTCTGGAACACCAAGTCCTCCTCTCCCCCTTGATGCCAAAAGAACTGTCCTGGTGATTCTGGGTTTCTTACCCTGCCAAATAAAGTGGAAGATTAGTTTTTGAAAGTTCTTTAATTCTGAGCCAGGGATGTGGACCGGGAGAGTCTGAAAATAATATAATAATCTAGGGAGTATGTTCATTTTAACTGATATCATCCTCCCGATCCATGATATCTGATATCCTCCCCATTTATCTAGATCTTGTTTGATTTTGCGGAACAGAGTTGGATAATTTTGTTGATATAGGGATTGGTAGTTCCTCGTTATCTTTACTCCCAAATATTTGATACTCGAGGAGCTCCAATGATAGTTAAAGTTTAGTTTGAGGAGTTTCACCTCTGGCTCTGGCAGGCTTAAATTTAGTGCTTCCGATTTGTCATTATTGATTTTATAACCTGAAATATCTCCAAAGTCCCGGAGCTCTTTTTGGAGGTTAGGTAGGGATGTTTGGGGTTGTGTAAGGGTTAGGATGACATCATCTGCGAATAGCGATATTTTGTGCTGCCTGTGTCCAATTTCTATTCCTTTGATGTCTCTATTGGCTCTAATTGCAGATGCTAGGGGTTCTATGGTTAATGCAAAGAGGAGAGGAGATAGGGGGCATCCCTGTCGAGTTCCATTAGTGATCTCAAATCTCTGGTTACTGCCCCCTGGTAGTTTTACTGTTGCAGACGGGTTTTGATATAATCTACGGACTCCTTCTAGGTATGCGTCTTTGAATCCGAATTTACACATAACTTGGTCCATGAATAGCCAGTCTATTCTATCGAACGCCTTCTCTGCATCTAGGCTTAGGAGTAGTGCTTTGGTCTCTGTGAGATGGACATGTTCAATAATGTCTATTATCTTCCGAGTATTGTCCGAGGCCTGTCTGCCTGCTACGACTGGGCAACAAATTTAAGGATAGGAAATACAACGGGAGGCTTGTTAAAAATGCTATTGAACAAGCAAACAATACAGATAGAGCATCTTTGATCCGTCCCGTCAAAAAAGTAGATGCAAGTACAAATAAGGTATTCCTTCCTTTCATTACGCAGTTTAATGGTATGTCTAGAGACATTGTTAGGGTGCTAACCAAACGTTGGGGTATCTTACAAAGAGATCCCATCCTACAGTCCATATTACCTGACAAACCACAAATTGTTTATAGCTCTGCTACAGACCCTGACAACCTGGTCAGAAAGTACAACTCTGTCTTGTCCTCGTCTCTTGATCTACATGCCCCGCTTTCTCTCTGCCGCCCTCGCCCTTCTAACCCTAGACCCTGGCTAAATTCTCACACGCGCATGCTGCGTTCCTTCACTCGTTCCTCTGAACGCCTCTGGAGGAAGTCTCACACTCTCGCAGACTTCCTTCACTACAAATTTATGCTATCCTGTTTCAACTCTGCCCTCTCGCAAGCTAAACAAGCCTACTTTTCTGCACTAATCAACATGCACAAGTCTAACCCACGCCGACTGTTCTCTGTCTTTGATACTCTACTCAAACCACCCTCAGCTGCCTCTCCTTCCTCCATCTCCGCTCAGGACTTTGCTGACTATTTTAAGGAAAAGGTGGAATCCATACGACAGAACATCCCCTCTGTTTCTTCCCCCCATCCTACACCTCTTCCTAACTCTCCTCCTGCCTTCCTTGAGTCTTTTTCCACTGTCTCAGAGGAGGATGTGTCGCTGTTGATCTCCTCTTCTCCCTCTACCACTTGCCCTCTTGACCCCATTCCCTCCCATCTCCTAAAACTTCTAGCTCCTACTATAATCCCTACGCTTACACACATTTTTAACTCCTCCCTCTGCTCTGGAACCTTTCCATCCTCCTTCAAACATGCAACAGTCATACCATTACTCAAAAACAGCAAGCTTGACCCTACCTGTCTTTCTAACTATTGACCTGTCTCCCTCCTGCCTTTTGCCTCTAAACTACTTGAACGTCTTGTATTCTCTCGCTTGCTCCATTTTCTCAACACCTATTCTCTCCTAGACCCTCTACAATCTGGCTTCCGCACTGCTCACTCCACCGAAACAGCCCTCACTAAAATAACTGACGACCTCCATGCTGCCAAAGACAGAGGTCATTACACTCTGCTCATATTACTCGACCTCTCTGCAGCATTTGACACCGTGGACCACCCTCTTCTCCTCCACATTCTCCATACTCTAGGTATTCGGAACAAAGCTCTATCCTGGATCTCATCCTACCTCTCCCATCGTACTTTTAGTGTCTCTTCTGCTAACACCTCCTCCTCCTCTATTGATCTCTCTGTGGGGGTACCCCAGGGCTCTGTCCTGGGACCTCTTCTCTTTTCTCTGTACACACTCTCTCTAAGTGACCTAATAACATCTTTTGGGTTTAATTATCATCTCTATGCCGACGACACACAAATATACTTTTCAACACCTGACCTTACACCTGCTGTACAAACCAAAGTTTCTGAATGTCTCTCTGCTATATCATCCTGGATGGCCCTCCGACGCCTTAAACTCAACATGGCTAAAACAGAGCTCCTCATACTTCCTCCCAAACCTGGCCCTACTACCTCCTTCCACATTACTGTTGGAACTACAATCATTCACCCAGTAGCCCAAGCACGCTGCCTAGGGGTCACATTCGACTCCTCTCTCACATTCGCCCCTCACATTCAAAACATTTCTAAAACTTGTCGCTTTTTCCTCCGCAATATAACTCAGATACGCCCTTTCCTCTGTTGTTCGACTGCTAAAACTCTGACTCAGGCCCTCATTCTCTCCCGTCTTGATTACTGTAACCTCCTGCTGTCCGGCCTTCCTGCCTCTCACCTGTCTCCCCTACAATCTATCCTAAATGCTGCTGCCAGAATCACTCTACTTTTTCCTAGATCTGTCTCAGCATCTCCCCTCATGAAATCCCTCTCCTGGCTTCCGATCAAATCCCGCATCTCACACTCCATTCTTCTCCTCACTTTTAAAGCTTTACATTCTTCTGCCCCTCCTTACATCTCATCCCTAATTTCTCGGTATGCACCATCCAGACTCTTGCGTTCTTCTCAAGGATGTCTTCTTTCTACCCCCTTTGTATCTAAAGCCCTCTCCCGCCTTAAACCTTTTTCACTGACTGCCCCACACCTCTGGAATGCCCTTCCCCTCAGTACCCGACTAGCACCCTCTCTATCCACCTTTAAGACCCACCTTAAGACACACTTGCTTAAAGAAGCATACGAATAGCACTGTGAACATTCTGAACACATGATACATAAAGCTTGGCCCCCTGCAGACGCACTTACCAGAACTCCCTCCTACTGTCTCTGTACGTTCTCCCTACCTACCAATTAGACTGTAAGCTCCTCGGGGCAGGGACTCCTCTTCCGAAATGTTACTTTTATGTCTAAAGCACTTATTCCCATGATCTGTTATTTATATTATCTGTTATTTATTTGATTACCACATGTATTACTACTGTGAAGCGCTATGTACACTAATGGCGCTATATAAATAAAGACATACAATACAATACAAAAAGGCCCAGAACTTAAAATCTTTATTGGCCCCCAGTTGCCCCAAGAAAAAACAGGGACCTGGAGATACTATGTGGCTTAAGGACCTTAAGGGATATTTCCCCTGTAAAAAATGCATTGGGTGCAGTTATGGAATAAAGTGCAAGGAATTCAGATCTAAGGTCACCGTTAAAAACTTTGAAATTCCCACATTCATTAACTGTAAATCCAATTTCTGTGTTTATCTCTTAGAATGCCCCTGTAAGTTCCAATATGTGGGAAGAACAGGGAGACCACTAAAAAGAAGTTTTGCCGAACATGTGTACAACATCAAGAAAGGTTTAGAGACACATAGTGTGTCTAACCATTTCAAAACACATCACAACATGTCCCCTGAGGGGCTCACATGTATCGGCATAGACTGCCCAAAGGTAGGTGTAAGAGGAGGAGATAGATTGCAGAGGGTTTCCCAACAAGAAGCGTTCTGGATCTATACTCTACAAACACTCCAGCCCAAAGGGTTAAATATTGATTTTGACCTAGCTTCTTTTTTGTAAATAATTATCCACAAGATACTCATAATCTTTTGCTCATATCCAGTTCTATCTATATGTATTTTTATGTGATTCATGTACATTTATTATGCTGCATGGGTCATTTTAAAGTGCTTTTAAGTGCTTTCATTTCAAGATGCTTCCTTAATAACCCCGCTAGTTATAATTACCAAGACATTAGGAACATGTTGCTTTCAAGTAGTCTCAGGTGGTCCCTCCATATAAGGGGTTAACCTGCGGCTATAAAAATGACACGGGATTGATGAGGCTCCACATCCCCTGACGAAGTGACGTTCCCCGTCACGAAACGCATAGGGAGGAGCCTAAGAAGCGTTGTCTCAGACACTCCAGCTGCCAGTCAATACTGAAGACGGTGACGTCATCCAACTACGCCGGATACACGCGAGGTACACGCGGTACCGGGAAGGACTCTCAGTGACTGAGGCGGCTGCTGTGTGTGCTGGGCCGGGCACTTCTTTATTGTTTTTAAACTCACCTTCACTTGTGAGTATTTTATTTGTGTTTTAGGAAAGGCGTCATTAAAGTTTGTTTGTGCTGCGCAATCCCCTGTCCCTCTTTGTTTCTTACCAGAGAAAAAGGTGCAGGATTCCTAAAAGACAAGATCGGAAGAGACAACTTTTCAAGACCCACAGAGGCTATGGACACCACGAGGGGTTCGTGCCACACCAGAAGCTCCCGGGGCCAGGAAGGTTTAAAGCACAGTTTCTCTCCCCTGCATGCGATCTAGCTACTTCTAGTAAGTAGGCATTTTAGTGAACCCTGCATTCAGAAAATAATTGTCGTCTGTTTAAATATACTGCGCAATGTTTGTTCTTTCTGCTTAATATCTCACATATGCAGGATTAATTCCATCCAATGAGAAGAACTGGCTTCCACCTCTAGGAACTGTGAACTGAGTTCATTTCTCACCGACTACTCCAAGTCGTAGAAGTAGGACTATTAATCACATTATCCTTTCTATTTGGACTTTAATCACACCAACTTATGCGCCAGGTTTTCTATCTATTTTTGTATTTTTATTATGATGACCTGTTGAAAATATTTATTTGAACTAATAATCCAGCATACAGCCCTCTCCACCCCTCTCCCCCCCACACACAAGGCTAAAGTATTTCTACTTCTTATCGAAACCTCCCCCCCCCCCCCCCCCCCCCCGAGAGCCATTCATGAAAATCTTTGAGGCTTTGTTTACAGTTATCCACACCTCCCTCAAAGCAATTCCTTTGTTACAGACTGTATAGACATCTCTCTCTCCCCCTCCCCCCCCCCCCCCCGCACACACACAAAGTTCAAATAGTTCTCATGAATTTAAAGAAGGAACAATTGTATTTGTGCAGGATTTTCATGGAAAATTAATAATAAAAAAAGACAGTATGTCGCCTCTTCTTGACTTTCTCTTCTTCATAATGGCTATAATTCTTTTGTCATTGAGAAAGGGGGGGGAGATTGTGTAAATTACTGACGGTTGCTACATTATACACACAGTACAATACGTTTACACATGCCCCCCCCCCCCCCCCCTTCCTGGTCTGCAGCAGCTCTGAAAAGAAAAGAAAAAATGAGTACAGTAAAGTGCATTTAAGGCATTGCGTACAGTATATCACTACTCTATATTGGACAAACTATATACAGTATAATTGTAAAACTGCTGTAGGCCACACTACTGTACTGTAAGTCACTTATTTATACTGTATACATTATACTGTACTGTAACTACTGTATATTCTGTATAACTATAACAATACTTCTGTAGGTTAGACACATCCTGTACTGGATTTAATAACTGTATATACTGTACAGTAGAAAGTCGAGAGGAAGGGCTGACATAAAATGGTTATTTTGAGTGCCATACTTACCTGTATCATACTTACCTGTACTTACCATACTACAGTACAGTACCTTACTATTTTCCTGTGGCTTGCCCATTATGCTTTTAAAGAATAGGCAACACAGTCGCAAGATGATCGATATATTTATTGCATCTTTGTACAGTGAGTATGTTGTTCCAGAAACTCATTATTCCTTCAGCTAATTCATCCTTTTTGGACGGTTTCACCAGTATCTGAAATAATCCTTCAACTGATGCCATACCAATTCAATGGGATTCAAGTCTGGGGATCATGAATTGGAGGTGGAGGAAGTGAATTAGTTAAAGAGATATACTGTAAACAGTGTAAAACAATGAGATACGGTTACCGAACTTACTCCGGTGGCGTCTTAACCCAGTTGATACCGCTGGTAAGAATATGATCAGTAGACACGGTGTGCATTGGATCATTGTCCTGGAACAAACGGTGATCAGATGGGAGATCACACGTAATGTATTCAACAATCTCTGGCACTATTTTCTCTTGGAAAAATACTTTATTCATGATTCCTGGAACAAGAAAAGAAAAATATAACATTAGGGTACCAAATACTGTACACTACAGATGTACAGTGCATAAGGCCACAGCATGTGTATTTGTACATTTATTTTACTCTCAAAGATGATGATGCATCCTGGTCCACGTCTATAGATCGAACCCCACACATGCATCTTCACTGGGTGCTTGGTATCAGAGATAGGTGTCCTTTTTTGGAGAATGCAAAAGTAGCAAATCTCTCAAGCGATACAGTTGTCTCGTCAGTAAAGATGACATCCTGAAAAGTCTCGCCACTTTCGATCCATGCCCGTGCCTGGTCAACTCTTTTGATCTTGTTGGCCTCACTTATCATAGGATACGCTCTGTAATGACAAGGAATAATTGTAAAAGTACAGTAAAACCACACTTTTACCTACTGGTTGTAGTACTGGTATTTAGTACTACTGTATATGCAATATACAGTACTGTACTTTGTTACAGTGAGAGACACTTTACACGTCCATATTTCATTCCAATTTGCATCTCATCTGTCTGATGCTGGTCTCAGAAGCTGTTATGTTGTGAGTTTTCTCAAGAGCATTCTTGACCCTTGTGGCACACCTCTCATAATTATCTTCACTTACTTGGTCCACTAGAAGTGTTGTCGCCCAACAGTGTAAAGGAAAACAGAACAATTTGTTACAGTAGGCCCCAAATTTTGTCTCCAATAAATGTAATACTGACTAACCTCAAAACTACAGCACTTATTCCCCATAATAACCTCTTATATTGTAAGCTCTTCAGGGCAGGAATTTCCTTTCCTATTGTCTGATTTTGCTGCACTTATTGCTTATTTGCTGCACTTATTGTATTATTAAAATTCCCTGTACTGTATTCTTTGTGGCGCTATATAAATAAAGACATACAATACAATATGCAATGCAGTGGGTGTGTGACTGAGATATTTCAATTAAGCAGTGAAGACTATGCCACCTCATACGATACTGTACATGACCAGTATACAGTCGAAATTACAAGTGATTTTAAGAATGTAAAAATTGATAACATTTTAAAAACAGGCATACAGTTAATTGATAGGAAAAAGGTACTCTAAAAAACACTAATGTGTTTTACCAGTAATAGTTTAATTATAGTCCATATAGTACTGTAACAGTAAAGAAAACAAAAATACTTACTCAGTAGTGACTGTGGGGGTCCGCTTTACACTTTTGGCTTGACCATGGGCATGTGTAACACGTAGCTCACCACAAACGAGGGCGACCGTGGGGCTGAGGTAGGGATTGGTATAGAACGCCGACCACAACTGCGAGGGCGCGTCTAGAGTGTAGGATAGTCTTGCAAGCCGGGTCGGGGTAATAGAGGACAGCGTAACCGTGGTACTTGCCGGGTCTAGGAGCGCAGAGTAGTGGATCGTTGGGGTACATAGCCGGGGTCAAAATTGGAGAGAGTAGAGTCGTCGTAAAGCCAGAGTAAGCGTAGGAGACAGCAGGATCATCGTATTCCAAAGCCAGGGTCAGTGCAGGGGAGTATCACAAAGTCCAAAGTCCAAGGCAGGGTCAGGCAGCAAGGGTAAGAGGCAGACAAGGCAGGGTACTAGATGCAGTGAGATGCAGCATCACAAAACAGATAAACAATACGAACCGACGCCTTACAAGTCCATGTCAATGTCTCTTAAATATCCAATTGGAGGAAAGATCCGAAAGACTCTTCTAGTCCTGTACTTCCAAATGTCTTGATGAATCCACAGCCGTACGTCCCAAGATATGTGGAATTATAAACACAACAAAAAATCATAGTGTTAACTGCTACTACACGAAAAATACTGACACACAAAACATATGACTAGAACACCACATACCAGACACACACAGAAATAACAACAAATAATAGCAAGGCTGAAAATACAGAGGTTATGCTCAGCAATGTAGGAGAGCTCAGACAGGGTATATATATAGGACCTCCCTCCAATGGGAGGCAACCAGGAAGTGGAGGTGACCTCACTGCTGGATCATGCAGGTGCGTCCTATTGTGCAGCTGATTAGGAGTGGGGGTGGGACCTCTAGATAGCGCGCATGCCCCGCGTTTAACCCGTGCATCATGCTGGCGACCAGGTCGCGCACCACTTGTGCGCGCCACGCACCCGCATCAGTGTGGGGACGGAGACCAGAGGCAGGACCCAAGGAAAGAAGGGAGGGAAGTGTGTGACCGCTGTGCCGCGTACCTCCGTCATCTGAGTGGGGGCGGAGTCTGGGGGTGGATACCACAGGATGCCAGGGAGAGTGCACACCGCGCATGCGTCGTGCGTCATTGACACTAGGAGGAGAACATACCCTGGACACGGGAACCGAGGAGACAGATGGAGCCTGCGCACTGCCCGAGCGCCGCGCATGCGAACCACCGCCCTCTTTGAGTGCCTCTAAATCCTGATGGACAGGTGAGGGTTAAGGTAACAGAACCGCCGAATCCTCACAGTACCCCCCCTCCCTCTAGGAGCTGGGAAGTTTAAGTGGAATCTCGTGATCATTCTTGCCGCATGAACCCGATGACTAGGAACCCAACACCTCTCTTCTAGACCGAATCCCTTCCAGTGAATCAGATAGTACAAGGAGCCTCTGGAAAATTTGGAATGCAGGATGGACTGAATCTCGTACCATAATGGAGGTGGTGGATAGAACAGGAACTGAGTGTGTGTTCTGGATCACTGGTTTCAGTAGCGAAACATGGAAGACCGACGGAATTCTCATGGACGGAGGTAAGGACAACCGATAAGCGACCGGATTATTTTTTTCAGAAATAGTGAATGGAACTTGACTATTGGACCCATTTTGGATAACGACCCCAGCTTGCCTCTGACTACCCGCACTTCTCCATCCCTGACCACGGCTATTGGACACTTTACTACCCCACCCGCTCCAACCCCTGATCACGGCACAACGGAAATCGACTACGCTGCTGGCTCTGCCACTCGACCTTGGCAAGTATCTGGACTAACCCATTGTCTCCAACCCAGACCCGGCTACATTGACAATTCGCTTTCCAGGTGCGCCCCCGCTGCTGTGGGTGCGCAGTTCTATACTTTCCCACCTCAGTACTGGGGTCCTGCCTTGTTCGTGGTGAGCACAAGCGTTACAATTATGTAACAACTGGTAGGCTGCAACTGTTTTATATTTCCATAGATTCCACATACCCTTTGGATTGTTCTAATAGCATATGACCATTACTGGTTTGTTTATTTAGCCAGCGGTATTTGGATTGATGTTGTGAAAATTCATTTACCTATAGACCTTTCTGAGACATTAAGTTCTGTGCAGATACTGAAATGCGGATACTAACATATGCACTGATTTCATCCCAGCCTCATATCTTTATGTCTTGAAATGATGTGTACTAACACCCTAATAATCACTATAATAATCACATTCTGCAGCTAAGGAGCTATACTAATGTTTTTTGACATGAGCATTATACCCATATCTTATGGGTCTATAGTTTTATAGGATTACACAGAGTCCTCTCGGCGCAGGAGATATTCCTTGCACTCTCGTCCAACGAGTGAAGACTACGCATGATCACCAGCAGGGTTAACTGAGGGCCACTCCAGCTTAATGGTGACACCCCTTCTTTTGATACGGTGAACCCTGAAGTGTCAGCTCTTATGACATTGGATCCCTTGAGACCATCTCAACAAACCGGCCACACGTGCTGTTGCGCTGTGCACCCTGAAGACCAGCCTCCATCACCGGCACTGTTCCTGTGTACCTCTGAAGGGATTTCGGGCGTGAGTACCGGCGGAGCAGAGCTCAAACTCTGCAAGGAATATCTCCTGCGCCGAGAGGACTCTGTTGTTCCATCACGTGTATTAACCCTGCTTGTTGTAAGTAGGGCTCTGATTTTTCCACCACCGGATGACCAGCTGTTCTCATAATATTTCAGTGCTTATTTTATGGCATAGTCCTAGTTTTATTAAAATTGTTTATTTTATAATTGTCACTAGGAGTCTCACTGTTTTATGTTTCTTAGTGTAGTACTGTTTTACCTTGCAGTGTTACGCTATGATTTGTGTTTGTTTTTCTTTTTCTCGTTTCATGGCCTGTCAGGCATGTGTGCAGATTCCTTGAGAATCACAGGACTTTCCATTTGAACTTTTGGCGCCAGGTTTTTTTTTTCTTTGACTGACAACCACTACTCAGTCAGTCATTACCCACTTTAAGCCACCTTATCTGGAAATTTTAATATTGTTTTTTTATATTTTATATGTAGTTGCTGTGATTAATAACAAATAAAACTTTTTAATTTTTTGCATCTATGAGATTTATACTCACTCGAATGTGTCAATTGAAGGGAGTTATTTAACTCCTTAGTTGGATATTGTATGCCCTGACTAAGACAGTTAATTCATTTACACTCTGAGTGTAGTTATCTGGATCTAGTGTTAACCTAGTGTTAATGTTTGTTTCCTGTATTCAAAGAACAATAAGAAAGTCCCTTAACTGAATTGCAGCTCCAACAGCAATCAGGAATGCCGGTTCTGGGGAGCGATCTTTATCCTGAGTGTGATTCCCAGCTGGACCCCAGAATCAGGACCTCTCGTGGGTCACCATCTGTAGCCGTCTTGCTTCCAGAATCAGTACCGCTTGTGGGTCACCATCTGTTGTGCAGCCTTGTTTTGTTGCTTTATCCAGCGCAGCAATCCTCTGCATGCGACTCTTCTGCTGACCTTTAGAGACACTGCATCCCACTTCTGACACCCTATGTGATGGAGCGGCCTGTAGGTGAGGTCAGATAGATGCATAGACAGAGGGTGAACCGTAACTGTAGTAGTTTATTAGCCACAAACAAAATAAACATCAGGTGCACTGTCCCTTTAAGAAAACCAAATAATAAAAAAAAAAACATATTCCCGTTAGGGAAACTAACTAGATTTCACTCCAGCCCTTTCTAGTGGGCAGCCAGCTAATCTAGTTATCCACCCAAAACATATACTATGTATTCAAGTACAATAATTTGTACAGAATTTTAAATCTAAGAGGTATGTCTGAGAGCTGAATTCTTTCATCAATTTCTACATAATTTTAAATCTAATTGGTATGTCTGTGTGAGTTGATTAGGCAAACCCCTCCCTTAATTGTTAGTCAAGTGGCTGGGTTTTAGAGTATTTAAGAGCATCCATCTAGGCTGTGAAGCCATTTGGCTATGTGTCCCATCTTAAGTGTCCCAGTTAAAGTGTATGGCCGAATTAATTTTGGAGTTGAAATTAGAGGTGAAGATTTGAGGAAGATCTGGACTCTGCACAACAACTTTGCAACTGTGAGACCTTAACTATCTAAAATCTGTGATTATTTGTACACTTCTATCCTCTGGTATCTGGGAAGACTCTCTTCCTGCATCTCACTATGCCCTCCCTATTGTTTTTTCTGTTTACTAGGTCCTCACTCATTTGTGAATGCCTCTGTTCTCTCCAACTTCCCCACTCCCCACTGCAGAATTATTTATACACTTCTCTTCTTTACCCCTCAATAAAAAACACCTACACAAATCCTCTATTCACACCCTCTATCTACTCCTTCCTGCTGCTGGGGATATCCACTAAGCCTGAAGCTGGTCTTACACACCTGAACTCAACCACGCCTCCCTGCCATCTCTTCCCCTGCAAATGGTGTTAACCTTCTCATTTAATACTGACTAACCTTAAATCTCGCCACACAAATCAAGCATCCCAACAGCCTGCACTCGGGGCTATTGTCCCACACTCGATCACTCCTACCACCCACTGTGGCCAAGCACAGCCTCACCTACTGTCTCTGTAAGTTTCCCATCAAACCTTTTAGATTGTACACTCTTCGGGGCAGGGATTTCCTTTCCTATTGTCTGATTTTGCTGCACTTATTGTATTATCATAATTCCCTGTACTGTATTCTTTGTGAAGCGCTGAGTACACTTTTGGCGTTATATAAATAAAGATATACAATAAGAAAGTCTCTTATCTGAATAGCAGTTCCAACTGCAATCAGGAACGCTGGTTCTGGGGAGCGATCATTACCCTGGGTTTGATTCCCAGCTGGACCCCACAGGCCTACTTCCTACATCCTAGGGTCCATAACAGCCAGGCTCTCTGCTGACTGTTAGAAGTTTCTCTACCCTCCTGGGGAAAAACCTAACTCCCTGTCACTGGCAGCTTCCTGTCTTTTATGCCTGCTTAATCAGGAGTTCATTGTCCACACCTCTCTGTTCAGGTATGAAATCCGACACCCGTGCAATATGGAAAGGGAGTTAACCGCTTCACTCCTTTACAGTCCCGTATAGTTTTTCAGATCTATCTTGTCATGTTTCTGTTTTTTCTTTTTTTGTGTTTGATCCACTTTTGATATTAGTAAAATAATAATAATAATTAAAAAGGGGGAATTAAAATGTCCGAAGTTGAAAAACTATAAGTATATACTGTACATATCCACAAATCTACTCATGGAGTCTCAGCATGTATGTACTGCTACATGGATGTACCTATTAGAATGTACAGCGTTGTTTGTTATGGTGGTTACCAATTTATTTTAATTTTAAATATTTCATTTCTCTGAAATGGATCAATCAAATTGTCTGAATATGTAATCCTTTAAAACAGAGGCTTGTAACGAATCCTGAGCTCGCGTGTCCTGATCTTTAGGATTGAATTACTGATTCCCGTGCTGTTTGTATCAAGTGTGGAGTTAGAACCGCTGTGGATACTAGCAGGGGAGGCTAAACTTTTTAAATCATGAAAAAGTAGAGGTATTAAACAATTGCTTTGCCTCTGTATTTATCAGGGAAGAATCAATTGCATATGTAGTGCCGTAAGAGGAAGCCATGACCTCTGCATTAATTGAGGGAAAAATTCATAGGCGGCTTGATAAAATTAAAGTAAATAAGGCACCTGGCCCTGTTGGCATACACCCAAGAGTTCTTAAAGAGCTAAGTTCAGTAAAAGCAAAACCATTACATTTAATAATCATGCAATGAAGAACAGCAGGTGAGCAAATTTCATCAGGATATGAAAGAAATTAAAACACAAAATAGTGCAACATTGTTTTTTTCAGAGAAATAGAATTGTATTGTAGACTCTGCAGATTTTACACTCACGTGTTTAACGTGATATTCAGGCAGTGTGGTTATTAGAAGTGACCAACTTTGATTGCATCCAGACAGGTACTCCAGATCAACACAGGCAATATTCCAAAGGGGGGGAGGGGAAATCCACATATACAAGGAGAAAATAAAAAATAGTGTAATATTGCTTTATTTAAAAAAAACACACAAAGTATTGCACTTACATAAGTGTCTTTGTGGTGAGCATTCAGACCACCCTGGGTCACTTGGACAGAAAGCACTCCAAATAGCTGCAGCTTCTGCCCCACGGCCGA
The DNA here is from genome assembly GCF_040206685.1 of Ascaphus truei. Classification (NCBI taxonomy): domain Eukaryota; kingdom Metazoa; phylum Chordata; class Amphibia; order Anura; family Ascaphidae; genus Ascaphus; species Ascaphus truei. Next base: position 47,676,929 of record NC_134495.1, read on the forward strand.
TGCAGCATCCACTGGGCCGAATGATGCAGTCTCCGATATGAATGCCTCCAACAAAGTGTCCTTTAGTAGTGCATAACTTTACCCTATGCACGTTTCAACTTTACAGTCTTCCTCAGGGGATAATCTAATGTCCTCCAGTGTCTCCCTCTCTTAAATAGCCCGCCGCCTTGATCAAGGCTATTTAAGGGAGGGAGACACTGGAGACTGGACACTAATTAGACTATAAGCTCCTCGGAGCAGGGACTCCTCTTCCTTAATGTTACTTGTATGTCTGAAGCACTTATTCCCATGATCTGTTATTTATATTATTTGTTATTTGATTACCACATGTATTACTACTGTGAAGCGCTATGTACATTAATGGCGCTATATAAATAAATAGTGCTCCAAACCCCATCATGCAACCTGTTCAATCAGTGATGATGGTGTTCATGTGCTAAACCAGTCCCCCCTTCCAATGTACTGTTCATATCCTTAATAAGCTGATCTATATCAGATGTTTTAAGACACTCCTGTGTGTCATGGGATCTTCTGCACTCTCCCCACTTTCTGGTTACTCGGCGACGTCCATCTTGATGATGTCATCCATCCGGGTCCTCTGCTCGTTGAGAACACTCCCCACTTCCGGGTTCCTCGGCGATGTCCATCTTTAATGACGTCAACACTCCGGGTACTCTGTTCTTTGAACACATACGGGTCCTCTGTTCCTGGAACGCAATGCTCGCGCTATGCGTTTCATATTCCGCGCATGCGCAGTCCATTTAGTCCCCGATTTCCTTCATCCTGCTTCCCTTTGGAACGCATGAGTCGCAGACTGCATGTCACTCTCTGCGCATGCGCTAATTGATCGCAGTAAGTTAGCTTTAAGGGAGATGATCTAATCTTCAATCTTCCTCTGTAGTGGTCCCGCGAAGTGTCCTCCTCTACTTGTAGTCAATGGGTGGGGGGGGGGGGGGATGAGTGTGTTATCTTCGTCATCATAGATCCGTAATAAGTATAGAAAAAGAAAGAAAAAGACAAAAGGGGAATAAATCAGCACAACACTGTGAACTGCTTGCAAAATATATCATCCTACAGTGCAAAGTGAATTGTAATAAAAAGGTGATTAAAAGAAAGGTTTGTCTTTTGTCATATTTATAATTCACAACCCTTAGAGGTATACTGACATTACAGTTTTTATCCCGTGACACACAGGAGTGTCTTAAAACATCTGATAGAGATCAGCTTATTAAGAATACGGACATTTCATTGGAAGGGGGGACTGGTTCAGCACATGAATACCATCACCACTGATTGAACAGGTTGCATGATGGGGTTTGGAGCCCTATTTATATGTTGTTTGAAGGGATTATGTTTATGCCACTATGTCACTTGATAAAGACCAGTACGGTCGAAACGTTGTGTTGGCTCAATAAATGAGTTTGGATATTCTACATCCGTTGTGCCCTTTGTTCCTTTTATCATCTATCCAGGACTGATTGCAGGCTTTCGTACAAACATTGGAGCACCAGTAACTGTATCATTTTTTTGTTTATATTTTGAGGTGTGCAGCATTTTTCTTATTTGTCTGGGCTATATAAATAAAGACATACAATACAATACAGTATATTTTGTTTCTTTGTTAAAAGTAGTGTTATTTGCACTTATTTTCTGTATCACAAATTTAATAATCATGGATTCCATTTCCACAGGCTCAGTACCACAATATTGGCGCAAAGTAGACATGGAGCCTACATTTAAAAAGGGAGATACTGTAGATCACAACCGGGGAATTACAGACCTGCCAGAATGACATATATAGGGGGGAAGCATCTTGAAGGTTTAGTATGGAATAATATTCAGAAATACAGTACCTAATGGAAAAGAAAATTATTAGTAATAGTCAGCATGGATTTATGAAGGATAGATAATGCCAAACTAACCTTATTAGCTTCTTTGAGGAGGTATGTAGGAATTTAGACCAGGGTAATGCAGTTGATGTGGTCTACTTAGATCTTGCAAAGGCTTTTGATACGATTCCACACAAGTGGTTGGTGTACAAAATAAAGCAAAATATATTTGCAACTGGATTGAAAACTGGTTGAAGGATAGAAAACAGAGAGTTGTAATAAATTGAATTAGCAGATAATGTCTTGCTTTCCGCAAGGAAAACAGTGATGGTGAAATAGATAAAGCCGGAACCCCCCACTCAAGATACAGTTACTGTAGGTCCGGAAATAATTGGACACTGACACAATTTTCATAATTTTGGCTCTGTACGTCACCACAATGGATTTGAAATGAAACAACCGAGATGCAATAGAAGTGCAGACTTTCAGCTTTAATTCAAGGTGTTGAACAAAAATATTGTATGAGCTTTAGAAATTGCAACCCTTTTCTTACACCGTCCCCTTATTTCAGGGGCTCAAATGTAATTGGACAAATTAACACAATCTTAAATAAAATGTTCATTTGTAATACTTTGTCGAGAACCTTTGCAGGCAATGACTGCTTGAAGTCTGGAACGCATGGACATCACCAAACGCTGGGTTTCCTCCTTTGTGATGCTTTGCCAGGCCTTTTCTGCAGCTGTCTTCAGTTGTTATTTGTTCGTGGGTCTTTCTGCCTTAAGTTTTGTCTTCAGCAAGTGAAATGCATGCTCGATCAGGTTGAGATCAGGTGATTGACACGGCCATTGCAGAATATTCCACTTCTTTGCCTTAAAAAACTCCTGTGTTGCTCTCGCAGTATGTTTTGGGTCATTGTCCAATTAACTTCGCTGAATTTGGCTGAATCTGAGCAGACAATATATCCCTATACACTTCAGAATTCACCCGGCAGCTTCTGTCTTCTGTCACATCATCAATAAACACCAGTGACCCAGTGCCATTGGAAGGCATGCATGCCCATGCCGTCACACTGCCTCCACTGTATTTTACAGATGATGTGGTATGCTTTGGAACAAGCCTTCTCCATACTTTTTTCTTCCCATCATTCTGGTACCGGTTGATCTTAGTTTTCTCTGTCCAAAGAATACTGTTCCAGAACTGGGCTGGCTTTTTTAGATATTGTTTGGCCAAGTCTAATCTGGCCTTTCTATTCTTGAGGCTTATGAATGGTTTGCACCTTGTAGTGAACCATCTGTATTTGCTCTTGTGATATCTTCTCTTTATGGTAGACTTGGAAAATGCATCTGTTAACTCCAGGGCAAACTGATTGCCATACACAATGTAGCCAGAGTGATGTAAGAATAGCGGAGCATATCATGGAGTTATGAGCCTGGTGTGGAGATGAATGCAGGGTTGGAATGGGTGCAGACCCACATATATAAGTAGTACTGTGGCTGCAAATGTCTGATTCCTAATATAAAACAGGTATGGAGTCACACTTGTACTCACAATGTGTACTGGTTCCCCCGCCTCCTGGCTTCATGGTCCACCCAGAGCAGGTGTCTGGCGTCCTTCCGATCATAATAACACAAAAGTGGAGAAAATAGATCAGCAGTCCTGCCGCTCCTGACTAAGATCAAGACTCACCAGAGAAAAAAGTTAAAAAAATTACTTTAATGGTCTACATAAAATGGATACTATCCACAAACAAAAAGGAACCTCCTCCCATGCGTTTCAACCAAGACTGGTCTTTCTCAAGGAGTGTGGTTTACAAAGGAGGGGAGGGTACTATTTACCTGATGACATTATTGGATAATGATATGCCTACCTCCTGGAGAGTGTTCTTCACTTGGCTGGATGTTGTGAAGTGGTTTTTCTTTACCATGGAAAGGATCTTACGTTCATCCACCACTGTTGTCTTCAGTGGACGTCCAGGCCTTTTTGTGTTGCAGAGCTCACCAGTGCGGTCTTTTTTTCTCAGAATGTATCAAACTGCTGATTTGGCCACTCCTAATGTTCCTGCTATCTCTGATGGGTTTTCTTTTTTTTTTTTTGCAATCTAAGGATGCCCTGTTTCACTTGCATTGAGAGCTTCTTTGACAGCATGTTGTGGGTTCACAGAAACAGCTTCCAAATGCGAATGCCACACCTGGAATCAATTCCAGATCTTTTACCTGCTTAATTGATGATGAAATAACGAAGAAATAGCCCACACCTGTCCATGAAACAGCTTTTGAGTCAATTGTCGAATTACTTTTGGTCCCTTGAAAAAGAGGGGGCTACATATTAAAGAGACGTCATTCCTAAACCCTTCCTCCAAGTTGGATGTGAATAACCTCAAATTAAAGCTGATAGACTGCACTTTAAGCCCATATTCATTATTTAACTGTAACTTGAATTTATTTTGGTAAACAGCCAAAATAACAAAACTAGTATCAGTGTCCAATTATTTCCGGACCTAGCTGTATGTTAAACATTTATCAGAATAAATTGATGATGATGGACAAATCAGAAGCTGAGACGAATAAAGTATTAAGAACCGAGATTTTTTTTTAAAAATGGGAAAAGTTTATTGATACTACTGTATGTCGCAACAAGATAGGGATTAAATCATACATACATTTGAGCCTACCTCTTGGGTTCTCCTCAGGCTGATTGCGATGGGTCACAGATAATTTCGCCTTTGAGGAAATATGATGGTATATTGTTGATGGGGGAGATGGTGAATGGGGAGTCTTATGCCAAGTTCCGTTAGGAGGCTGTGTGGTGAGAGCTCTGATGTTAATCTTTGTAAATTATATCTGTTTTTTTTATTTATTATTATTATTATTATTTGTGTTACTGTGTTGAATTTTGACATTATAAGTATGATGAGCAATACGAAAAACTATTTTGTGTAAAAGTATGTTTTTCTGTGTTTCTTATTTTTTTCCCCTGCATTGTAATGTCGATGTTTAATGTTTGTAAACCCAATAAAATAAACTATTTAAAAAAATAAATAAAAAACCTACAAAACTTACATGAATTTTCAGACCCTTGTTTTAAAGAGATGTGAGAAGTCACATGACTTTCCGAATAAAGATGCAATATTTCTGAATTAATTGATACAATGCAAAGCTGGTACAGATGTCATTGGTTTAATATTAGTCACTTTTTGGTCCTGGATATTTGCTACACCTTACTCTCTCCTTTCATTATTTCTTGGGGAGACACCCTCCCTCTTGTAAGTTTCTTCAGGGCATTCTTCATCTCCTGGTTTCTCAGAGTGTATATGATGGGGTTCAGCATAGGGGTCAGAACTGTGTAGAGCACAGACACGAGCTTGTCTGCTGAGTAATTGACAGATGGTCTCAAGTAGATGAATATACATGGCCCGAAAAAGAAGGTGACAACCAGAAGGTGGGAAGCACAAGTAGAGAAAGCTTTGCGCCTCCCTTCTGCTGAGCGGATCTTCAGGACCGTGGTTATGATGCCAAGGTAGGAGAACAGCAGAACCACAAAGCAGGTGAGGGAAATCATCCCACTGTTGGCTACAATGAATATTTCAATGAAAAAGGTGTCAGAGCAGGCCAGCACAGAGAGTGGGTGCACATCACAGAAGAAGTGGTTAATCTTATTAGGACCACAGAAAGGCATTTGGTAGGTAAGAAAGGCCTGCGAGAAAGAATGGATGAAACCAGCCAACCAACTGGCTGCAACAAGCCAGCGACAGAACCTGTGGTTCATGATGATGTGATAACGCAGTGGGTTGCAGATGGCTACATAACGATCATAAGCCATGGCAGTCAAAAGAAAGCACTCTGTGCCACCAAAGAAATGGAGAAAGAAGAGCTGAGATATGCACTGCTTGAAGGTAATGGTCTTGTTCTCTGAGAAGACAATGCTGAGCATTTTGGGTATGGTGACAGTGGAGTAACACATGTCCAAGAAGGACAAGTTGCTGAGGAAGAAATACATAGGGGAACGCAGATGTGGCTCCACATGGACAGCGGCCATGATAAGAAGGTTCCCAGCCAAAGTAATTAAGTACAAGATCAGAAATAGGGCAAAGAAAGACACTTGCAGCTCAAGAGAATGGGAGAGTCCACTGAGGGTGAACTCTGTGACTGTGCTTTGGTTTCTGGAAGCCATTTCTTTTGATGTTGTGACCTAAAGCAAAGGAGGAGGAACATTTCACATATTGTAATATAAATGATAAAAAAAAGACCACCGTATAATGACATTATGTCAAGATATCTTTATCATTGTCAATTAATAAAGATAGATTCAATCCATTTCTGTGTGTGTGTGTAAGAAGTCAAACTCAGACGAAACTAGTAGGGTGAAGGTCTCTTAGTAGATCTCCCTATTTTGTTATATTCAGGACTTTTAACTGTCTTTCTATTTGCTGCAAAGCCTTATTTAAAGGCTATTGGGACTGTTATATCAATCTCAGAATTGAGCCCTGTGGCTAATTACACCGAGTGAACGGAGCCAACGGTATCCCATTTAGGGGGGTGACGTCACCATCGGAGGACCCGCGCAACTGCTGATTACAGCTGAGCAGTGAAGCTTCCACGTCCGAGAACACAGATGGAGTGAGCGGTTTCTGAGATTATCAGCCCCATTTTACTGATGTGCCTGTTATTTCTGCTACATTGTAAGTAGCCTCTGTTGCTTGCGCAATAATTTTATTCATAAACGTACTTCACCATATTGGTATCTTTTTCATTTATAGGTACATCTCATCGTGGAATTCGAATATAGGACTTGTTCACGTATTTATCCTTCAAGTGTTGTATATCCATGCACCTGTGTCTCTGATTTGCGCCTTCTGTGTTTTTTTGTACTACACCAAACCAAAGGACTTAATGTTTTTTTGTCTGACACCAAAACCAAAGGACTTAATGCGGACATGGGTTTTCTCACACCCTATCACAATTGTTTGTAATTATCCTGCTTGCCTCTATTCTTATCCACATTTTCTCTCCCCCCCCCCCCCAGCATCCCTCCCCACCTTTCCTTGTCACCACCCCTTGGCTTCAAACACGTTTAACACCCTACCTTATCTACAGTACATATCTGTTGTTTTTTTTTTCTCTCTACACTGTTTTAGCCATAGATTCCTGTGTATATCAGTATTGCTGATCTGAAGAAGAGAGGAGAGCTCTCGAAAGCTTGTCCTATGACATAAATTGTTAGTCCAATAAAAAAAGGTATCACCTAATACTGAAGAACTCATTTATTCTGCACTATATATATATATATGCTGTGCTCAAAGCTGTGACCATGCAGCAAGCTTAAGCCTATAGGGAACCATGTTAAAAATGGTTATTGAGGCAAAAAGTGACACTGTGTGCTCATTTGCATGTCATTTCCCAGAATCCCTTGCTGCAGTGGAAGTGCTGTATGCTGGGTGATAATGGGGAAAGGCGGGGTTGCAGACCTGCCTAAGACATGCAGATGAGCATACAGCTATATTTGCATATATATATATATATATATATATATATATATATATATATATATATATATACACACACATACACACACACACACACACACACCACAAGTGATCTTTTTATTTGACATGTATATATATGATATTGATTTGGAAAATTATTATATTTATTCAAAATTTAGTAGTAATTTTCTATTTCGTTGCATGGCATATATTAGTTGGTAAACTACTGATATCTACTCTCCTGAGTAACTCTGTATTGTGTGTGGCATTTATACAATGTTACATTCATACACTTGTCTGTGCAGTTTGTGACTGTTACAAGGAGGAATAGACACTGTGCCTGGCCTGTCAGAGGTGCTACCTGAGCTGGCAGTGCAATGTAAACCTCTTGGAAATGTTTTGCCCATTCAAAAGACATGAGGTTTTGTAATTCATGAATCATGATATATTTTATTGGACTGATTTAAATGCTCTTTAGTGCTGTTGTTTATTAACTTCCATATGTTAAACATTATATATTTCCTACCAACTAGGTGCAGATGTTCTGTTGCTTGGAACATTTACATTTCCAACACCACATATGATGAGGTTTTTTTATCCTCAAGTGGCATTTTTATTTGCTATACTCTGTATGGTGGAAAGGGTTTGTCACTTTTTCACCCACCATAACTTATTTAATGTGAGGTTAAAACCTGTTCTGGATTAAAAAATGAATCTGAGAAAATGGCAAAAGGAACCTCAAAATGTCTAGGAAAATTTAATCAGAAACTGTGTGGGCAAAATACTCAAAATCTCCCTATCACCGTCATAGCCCAGACTACACAAATATAAAACAACAATAAAACTATTCTCCTATTTTTGTGTATTTGGAAAAATGTGTATGCTTTGGTGCTGTTTTGCAGTATTTAGCCTATAGAGAAATAAATGGCACACAGATACACTGTAATTATGCAGCAAAAATGTTGAGTTCTGGTGGTATCAAAAGAGAGAAAATGTTAAAGGTTATCCTTTTTATAGACATTTTATATAAACGTGCACATAACCAGGTCACTGGACAGTAGCACTGACAGGATTACCGAACATTTGAATCAGAAAGACACATGAGCTGCTACTAGGAGAATAGATAAAAGGGTTTTATGGGGGCTAAATTCATCCATCATTTGATATGGTCATTGAGGAACGTTTAATTCCCGGCCTGCTCTGTGACAGCAACATTGGGCTCTTTTAATAGATAAAAATACAATAGTTTAGGAATACAATAGATGCCTCAGATTATCCTCATAACACTCAGCGTTATTTACAGTACCTCAACATTTGTGGGGTGTGTCATGAAAACGTTCTGCCAAAGTATACCATGACATTGTTTGAATCATTTATGTATTTATTAATTGGTAGATTTTTACAGAAACCTCCCCAATAAATACACTTAAAAAAGCAAAATAAATGTACTGTAAGCCAATGCAACATTACAAAACAATAATCCATAGACCTGTAAATAACATTTAGATGTTTAGATATTGTAAATACTCTTCAAAAAAATACTTCACAACAGTTCATGTTAAAAATAATATAATGTACATTTACATATTGGGCAGCAAAATTATTTGTTTTCCTAGGTGGAAAAAGTTGGCATTACAGACATCTACTCATAATTACAAGCTAAAGAGGAATGAAATGAATCACAGCAGACAGGACAAAGTTGTATCACATCTATCTATCTATCTATCTATCTATCTATCTATCTATCTATCTATCTATCTATATCTATCTATCCACATACTAAATCAATAAATTGTAAGCAGCTGGAAACAGAAGAAAAATATATGAAATGAGAGACTTACAAGATATAGAGCTGTGCAGAACTGTGGAGGAAACTTATTAGGCAGGGAGACAGAGGGGTGCTGAATAAGGCAGGGAGACAGAGGGGTGCTGAATAATGAGAAAGATGTTGCATGTAGGTCAAGAACAAGTGTGGTGAGTGATAATGGTTAGATATACCGTATATAATCCCTGTTGGTGACTTCAGGGAGCTTCCCCTGGAGCACAGGCAAAAAAAACTGTAACTCCTTCAGGCTTGGTTAAAAAAACATTGCCGGTGCTGCTAGATAAGAATGATCAGTATGCCACAGAATGATCAGTATGCCACAGAATGATCAGTATGCCACAGAATGATCAGTATGCCACAGAATGATCAGTATGCCACAGAATGATCAGTATGCCACAGAGTGATCAGTATGCCACAGTGTGATCAGTATGCCACAGAATGATTAGTATGCCACAGTGTGATCAGTATGCCACAGCGTGATCAGTATGCCACAGTGTGATCAGTATGCCACAGTATGATCAGTATGCCACAGTACAGTATGATCAGCATGCCACAGTATGATCAGCATGCCACAGAATGATCAGTATGCCACAGTGTGATCAGCATGCCACAGTATGATCAGTATGCCACAGTGTGATCAGCATGCCACAGAATGATCAGTATGCCACAGTGTGATCAGCATGCCACAGTATGATCAGTATGCCACAGTGTGATCAGTATGCCACAGAATGATCAGCATGCCACAGTGTGATCGGTATGCCACAGTATGATCAGCATGCCACAGTGTGATCAGCAAGCCACAGAATGATCAGCATGCCACAGTGTGATCAGCAAGCCACAGAATGATCAGCATGCCACAGTGTGATCGGTATGCCACAGTATGATCAGCATGCCACAGTGTGATCAGTATGCCACAGTGTGATCAGTATGCCACAGCGTGATCAGCATGCCACAGTGTGATCAGTATGCCACAGTATGATCAGCATGCCCCAGTATGATCAGCATGCCACAGTGTGATCAGTATGCCACAGTATGATCAGCATGCCCCAGTATGATCAGCATGCCACAGTGTGATCAGTATGCCACAGTATGATCAGTATGCCCCAGTATGATCAGCATGCCACAGTGTGATCGGTATGCCACAGTATGATCAGCATGCCACAGTGTGATCAGTATGCCACTGTATGATCAGCATGCCACAGTATGATCAGCATGCCACAGTGTGATCAGTATGCCACAGCGTGATCAGCATGCCACAGTGTGATCAGTATGCCACAGTATGATCCGTATGCCACAGCGTGATCAGCATGCCACAGTGTGATCAGTATGCCACAGTATGATCCGTATGCCACAGCGTGATCAGCATGCCACAGTGTGATCAGTATGCCACAGTATGATCAGTATGCCACAGTGTGATCAGCATGCTGCAGTATGATCAGCATGCCCCAGTATGATCAGTATGCCACAGCATGATCAGTATGCCACAGCATGATCAGTATGCCACAGTATGATCAGCATGCCCCAGTATGATCAGCATGCCACAGTATGATCAGTATGCCACAGCATGATCAGTATGCCACAGTATGATCAGCATGCCCCAGTATGATCGGTATGCCCCAGTATGATCAGTATGCCACAGTATGATCAGCATGCCCCAGTATGATCGGTATGCCCCAGTATGATCAGTATGCCACAGTTTGATCAGCATGCCCCAGTATGATCAGCATGCCACAGTGTGATCAGTATGCAACAGTATGATCAGCATGCCACAGTATGATCAGCATGCCCCAGTATGATCAGCATGCCACAGTGTGATCGGTATGCCACAGTATGATCGGCATGCCACAGTGTGATCAGTATGCCACAGTGTGATCAGTATGCCACAGCGTGATCAGCATGCCACAGTGTGATCAGTATGCCACAGTATGATCCGTATGCCACAGCATGATCAGCATGCCACAGTGTGATCAGCATGCCACAGTATGATCAGCATGCCACAGTGTGATCAGCATGCCACAGTATGATCAGTATGCCACAGTATGATCAGCATGCCACAGTATGATCAGCATGCCCCAGTATGATCAGCATGATCAGCATGCCCCAGTATGATCAGTATGCCACAGTATGATCAGCATGCCACAGTGTGATCAGTATGCCACAGTATGATCAGTATGCCACAGCATGATCAGTATGCCCCAGTATGATCAGTATGCCCCAGTATGATCAGTATGCCACAGTATGATCAGTATGCCCCAGTATGATCAGTATGCCACAGTATGATCAGTATGCCCCAGTATGATCAGTATGCCACAGTATGATCAGTATGCCACAGTATGATCGGTATGCCACAGTATGATCAGTATGCCCCAGTGTGATCAGTATGCCACAGTATGATCAGCATGCCACAGTGTGATCAGCATGCCCCAGTATGATCAGTATGCCACAGTATGATCAGTATGCCACAGTATGATCAGTATGCCCCAGTGTGATCAGTATGCCACAGTGTGATCAGCATGCCCCAGTATGATCAGTATGCCACAGTATGATCAGTATGCCACAGTATGATCAGCATGCCACAGTGTGATCAGTATGCCACAGTATGATCAGTATGCCACAGTGTGATCAGTATGCCACAGTGTGATCAGTATGCCCCAGTATGATCAGTATGCCACAGTATGATCAGTATGCCACAGTATGATCAGCATGCCACAGTATGATCAGTATGCCACAGTATGATCAGTATGCCACAGTATGATCGGTATGCCACAGTATGATCGGTATGCCACAGTATGATCAGCATGCCACAGCATGATCAGTATGCCACTGTATGATCAGCATGCCCCAGTATGATCAGCATGCCACAGTGTGATCAGCATGCCACAGTGTGATCAGCATGCCACAGCATGATCAGCATGCCACAGTATGATCAGCATGCCACAGTATGATCAGCATGCCCCAGTATGATCAGCATGCCACAGTGTGATCAGCATGCCACAGTATGATCAGCATGCCACAGTATGATCAGCATGCCCCAGTATGATCAGCATGCCACAGTGTGATCAGCATGCCACAGCGTGATCAGCATGCCACAGCATGATCAGTATGCCACAGCATGATCAGTATGCCACAGTGTGATCAGTATGCCGCAGCATGATCAGCATGCCACAGCATGATCAGCATGCCACAGTATGATCAGTATGCCACTGTATGATCCGTATGCCACAGCATGATCAGCATGCCACTGTATGATCAGCATGCCCCAGTATGATCAGCATGCCACAGTGTGATCAGTATGCCGCAGCATGATCAGCATGCCACAGTATGATCAGCATGCCCCAGTATGATCAGCATGCCACAGTGTGATCAGCATGCCCCAGTATGATCAGCATGCCACAGTGTGATCAGCATGCCACAGTGTGATCAGCATGCCACAGTGTGATCAGCATGCCACAGCATGATCAGTATGCCACAGTGTGATCAGTACGCCGCAGCGTGATCAGCATGCCACAGTATGATCAGCATGCCACAGTATGATCAGCATGCCACAGCGTGATCAGCATGCCACAGTGTGATCAGTATGCCGCAGCATGATCAGCATGCCACAGCATGATCAGCATGCCACAGTATGATCAGCATGCCACTGTATGATCAGTATGCCACAGTGTGATCAGCATGCCACTGTATGATCAGCATGCCACTGTATGATCAGTATGCCACAGTGTGATCAGCATGCCACTGTATGATCCGTATGCCACAGCATGATCAGCATGCCACTGTATGATCAGCATGCCACAGAATGATCAGCATGCCACAGTGTGTTCAGTGTGCCGCAGCATGATCAGCTTGCCACAGTATGATCAGCATGCCACAGCATGATCAGCATGCCACAGTATGATCAGCATGCCACTGTATGATCAGTATGCCACAGTGTGATCAGCATGCCACTGTATGATCCGTATGCCACAGCATGATCAGCATGCCACTGTATGATCAGCATGCCCCAGTATGATCAGCATGCCACAGTGTGATCAGTATGCCGCAGCATGATCAGCATGCCACAGTATGATCAGCATGCCACAGCATGATCAGCATGCCACAGTATGATCAGCATGCCACAGTATGATCAGCATGCCACAGTGTGATCAGCATGATCAGTATGCCACAGTATGATCAGTATGCCACAGTATGATCAGTATGCCGCAGTATGATCAGCATGCCCCAGTATGATCAGCATGCCACAGTATGATCAGCATGCCACAGTATGATCAGCATGCCACAGTATGATCAGCATGCCACAGTATGATCAGCATGCCACAGTGTGATCAGCATGCCACAGCATGATCAGTATATGCCACAGTATGATCAGCATGCCACAGTGTGATCAGTATGCCACAGCGTGATCAGTATGCCACAGTATGATCAGTGTGCCACAGTATGATCAGCATGCCACAGTATGATCAGCATGCCACAGTATGATCAGTATGCCACAGCATGATCAGTATGCCACAGCATGATCAGTATGCCACAGCATGATCAGTATGCCACAGCACGATCAGTATGCCACAGCATGATCAGTATGCCACAGTATGATCAGTATGCCACAGTATGATCAGTATGCCACAGTATGATCAGTATGCCACAGTATGATCAGTATGCCACAGCATGATCAGTATGCCACAGTATGATCAGCATGCCACAGCGTGATCAGTATGCCACAGTGTGATCAGTATGCCACAGTATGATCAGCATGGCACAGCATGATCAGTATGCCACAGTATGATCAGTATGCCACAGTATGATCAGTATGCCACAGTATGATCAGTATGCCACAGCATGATCAGTATGCCACAGTATGATCAGCATGCCCCAGTGTGATCAGCATGCCACAGTGTGATCAGCATGCCCCAGCATGATCAGTATGCCACAGCATGATCAGTATGCCACAGTGTGATCAGTATGCCACAGCGTGATCAGTATGCCACAGCGTGATCAGTATGCCACAGTATGATCAGCATGCCACAGTATGATCAGCATGCCCCAGTATGATCAGTATGCAACAGTATGATCAGCATGCCACAGCATGATCAGTATGCCACAGCATGATCAGTATGCCACAGTATGATCAGCATGCCACAGTGTGATCAGCATGCCCCAGTATGATCAGTATGCAACAGTATGATCAGCATGCCACAGAGTGATCAGTATGCCACAGCATGATCAGTATGCCACAGTATGATCAGCATGCCGCAGTATGATCAGCATGCTGCAGTATGATCAGTATGCCACAGTATGATCAGTATGCCACAGTGTGATCAGCATGCCACAGTATGATCAGCATGCCGCAGTATGATCAGCATGCCACAGTATGATCAGCATGATCAGTATGCCACAGCATGATCACCATGCCACAGCATGATCAGCATGCCACAGTATGATCAGCATGCCACAGATGCAGACAAAAGAGAACTTATGAGACGTGACATGTAGGGCAGGCAGGATATCAGGGATTTATTACTGTCTTTGGTTCCTCCAGCAATTGCTAAATACTTTAATCTAATGACTGATTTATGGATACAACTTTTACAGTTAGAAAATAATAAGCTGAAACATGTTACACCAGACTCAGAGTTACGAGGTGAGCTAGGGGGCCAATCATGGAATGATGATTAAAGGTACAATTGTGGTGGCAATTAGGGATGGGCGTACGGTCCACATCCATTTCGGATAATTCCGCGGATCATTGACAAAATCCATAATGCCCACTGTGATGGTAGGGGGTAACCAGACACTCAAACTATGATAGAGGGGGGAGGGGAATGAAACAGGTAATGAACTAAGTGGAAAAGAGGAGGATACAAGGTGGTATGGAGGTAGAATGGGTGCAAGTGCAAGTTTGACAAACAGTGAGACACCCATAGCAAAAACAGATAATACTAGAAAACTTCTTAAGACTAAACCAAGTGGGCGCAGAAAGGAAGGAGCAGATAAG
The DNA here is from genome assembly GCF_040206685.1 of Ascaphus truei. Classification (NCBI taxonomy): domain Eukaryota; kingdom Metazoa; phylum Chordata; class Amphibia; order Anura; family Ascaphidae; genus Ascaphus; species Ascaphus truei. Next base: position 47,692,054 of record NC_134495.1, read on the forward strand.
ATAATAGTACAGGCTGAAAAAACTTAAATGCATGCTTGCTAATGCAAGAAGCCTGACAGATAAAATGGGGGACCTTGAATTAATAGCTGCAAGGGAGCAGTATGATATCATAGGCATTACTGAAACATGGTGGGATGAAACTCATGACTGGACAGTTAATTTAGAGGGTTATTCCCTTTTTCAGAAGGATTGAACAAATAGAAGGGGAGATGGAGTATGTTTATATGATAAACCGGATCTAAAACCTATTATAAGGGATGATGTTTATGAAGGGAATGATAAAAATGTAGAGACTTTGTGGATAGAAATTAGCAGTGGAGGTAAAAGTATAAAGAAAATATTTGTGGGAATATGCTATAAACCACAAAATATCTGTGAGATTGAGGAAGCTAAAAAACTTTTACAAATGAACAAGGCATCAAAACTGGGTCATGTTTGCATAATGGGGGATTTTAATTATACAAACATATGAGATTAGCATTACAACACAAGGAAACAGGCTTTTGGGGGTGCTTAAAGACAATTATATGACCCAAATTATTGAGGAACCAACCAGGAGAGGGGCTGTACTGGATTTGGTCATATCAAACAATGTAGAACTAATAACAAATATTCAAGTCCTGAAACATTTGGGTAACAGTGATCATAACATGGTCGCATTTGAAATAAATTATCAAAAAACATATTACTTGGGTTCAAGAAAGACCTTAAACTTTAGAAAGGCTGATTTTAATAAACTGAAGTCTAATCTACAAGTAATACACTGGGATGATGTTTTTGCAGGGAAAAATTTAGATGATAAATGGACAGTCTTTAAAACATTGTTAGAAAAGCACACATATCAGTGTATACCGTTGGCTAATAACTATAAAATAAATAAGTCAAAACCAGTGTGGCTAAATAAACAGGTAGGGGAGGAAATGGACAAGAAGTGGAAGGCGTTTAGATTCTTTAAGTCAGAAGGGACAGAGACATCATATCAGAATTATAAGGAATGAAACAAAAATTGGAAAATGGCAATCAAGTTAGCAAAAATGGATAATGAAAAAAGGATTGCAATAGGATTATTAGGTCAACCCTAAAATGTTCTGTAAGTACCATAATAATAAAAAAGGAGAAAAGAAAATATAGGACCCTTTCAGTGTGAGATGGGTTGGCAAATTATTGGAGATAAGGAAAAAGCAGAGGTATTAAACAAATTCTTTGCCTCTGTGTTTACCAGGGAAGAATCAAGTTCAATAGTAGTTCCGCAGGAGGAAGCCACAACCTCCATATTAATGAACAATTGGTTAACTGAGGAAGAAGTTCATAAGCGACTTGAAAAAATGAAAGTAAATAGGCACTTGGCCCCGACGGCAAACATCCAAGAGTTCTCAAGGAGTTAAGCTCAGTAATAGCCAAACCATTATATTTAATATTCAAGGACTCCATTTCCACAGGCTCAGTACCACAAGATTGGCGTAAAGCAGATGTGGTGCCTATATTTAAAATAGGGAGCTAGATCACAACTGGGGAATTACAGACCTGTAAGCCTGACTTCAATAGTGGGGAAACTACTTGAAGGTTTAATACGGGGATAATATTCAGGAATACCTAATGGAAAACAAAATTATTAGTAATAGTCAGCATGGATTTATGAAGGATAAATCATACCAAACTAACCTTATTTGTTTCTTTGAGGAGGTAAGTAGGAATTTAGACCAGGGTAATGCAGTTGATGTGGTCAACTTAGATTTTGCAAAGGCTTTTGATACGGTTTCACACAAGGGGTTGGTGTACAAAATAAAGAAAATTGGACTCAGTCATAATATATGCACCTGGATTGAAAACTGGTTAAAGGACAGACAACAGAGGTTTGTCATAAATGGAACTTTTTCAGGTTGGGCTAAAGTCGTGAGTGGAGTACCTCAAGGATCGGTACCATCCATCGGTCCATCTCTAGTTCTTTGGAAATGTGAATTGGGGAACCTCCACTAGTGCTCTGATTGTGTGGGTTAATAGATCTAATAGGATCCATTTATTTTATTCATCACGTGTATCTATAAGTGATTTTTATATAGCCTGGTAGGTTTGGGATATTATTCTGTCCTCCTCCAGTGCAATAATCCCTGGTAAGGGCAGGTTAACCAGGAGTTAAAATGGGTTTGCCCCAACCACTGTGGTTCAATTGGTCAGAGAAGGCAGTGCTCATGCTTTGTGTCAATCAAAGCACAGGGGTGGGACCACTGGATCTGTACTAAAGGGAATACCAGATCTCTAGGTGGTTACAAATTATCTCCCACCCTTCCTTCAGCTCCTCTCCATCGCCTATTCTCACCTCCATCACTTGTAGTGCCGGTCCCCCCTTTCCCCATACCCCATAGACCCCCCACTTCCCCCCCATCCCCTCCTGACTTACAAAACTCACCCCTCTGGCCAGCCCTGGACGTGCAGAGACTTAAACAGAGTGGTTTACCGAAGGGGATCCGCCCCCAGATGCCTAGGAGAGAGTGCCGGGGTTTAACCTGACTTGTGCGGCTGGGGTTTTCCTCAAATTAATTATTATTAATTATCCCTCGAAACATCGCAGAGGCTCCAGATAGAAAGTCCAAACTTGCTATACTGGACATTACCACGAGATGGGAACCCCCTCTTATTCCTCCCCCCATCGTCGTTAGATACAGATCTACCCCTGGAGCTTAAGGACATGTTGCAAAATTTGAAGTATAGTATGTTAGAGGAAATATGTGTTTAGACCAAGTGAGAGAGCACAGAGATATCCCTGTGCCTTTAAGATGCATCATTCCTTGGTCCTTGTGTATTTGCAGAGCTTCGGTTACTCCCTCCTTTCCCCCTCCCTTATCGTAGAAAAAGACAGAAAGTACAGTGGCGACACTGTTTATTCTAATACGGCCGTAACCGCGGTGTGGGGAAGCCGGCGGGAAGCCGGCGGCTCGTTTGGGGTTTTCCCCGGCACGTGCGGCGCGTCACTCTGGCGCTGGTCACACGTTTCAGGGTTCCCCGGCATCCCCGAAGGCTGCAGAGGCAGCAGGGGTAAGTGGAAGCTGCGCAAAGCTGCGCGCAGCTGGAGCAGCCATGGGGAGCAGCCAGGGGTTCGGGGAAGGGGAGGGGAAGCATTTTTATTAAACACGCGGGAAGGGGAAGATGCGGCTCCACTTTGGCGCCAGCCGGGCTCCAGCTGAAAAAAGCCCCGTTCATAACGGGCAAATGTTAGAATAAACTGTGTCGGTGCAGTACTGTCAGACAGACCCTATCCGACGAATTCCAGCTAGTACCCTCCATTTTCCTATCCCCCCATCCCTCACGTTCCCCACCCTCTCCCCCCCTAGCACTTACTTAGGGGTTGGACAATGAAGCAATCAGGTACAGGATTGGCAATTCATTCAGCAATACAGGTTCAAACGAAGACATCACGAAAAGACACTGGGTATAGGGCTTACACTCGTTTATATGGAGTTTCAGCCCCATATCCGAACCTTGGGCGCCTGAAAGTCTACCAGATTTGTATCTAGTCAGGAAAACCTTTTGTCTGTATATGTGAATTATGGCACTTACAGACCACTCAGGATCTGCATTTCTCCGCCCTATTGTACACAATCAGAGTGGTCAAGTCTTTGATCAGGGGGGCAGTTGTAGACAAAGCATCGCCCTCCTGAACATTAACATAAAGCAGAGCCAGTAACTTTCCCGGGCATTTATACCAGCCTTGAACAACAGTATATTCTTTAATATTTACACATTAAAATAATCTGTTCTGTGGGTCTGAGCGGGCTGAAATTTGCCAGGTCCTCATGCCGGAGGACCCTTGCCATAGTGGCCAAATATCAGCCTTCCACGACCCCCAGAACCGGAGATACCAAAACCAAGTTAAATTCCCCTATTAACTTTAATGCAGGATTCTCCGCTATAAGCTAAAAGAAATCACTGCGTTTCACTCTTCCATTGAAATCAATGGGCTCGCCGTTATAGACTTTCAATGGGTAAATCTCAATTTTCACATTTGCCCATACTCCATCTGGTTGATCAGAGAGGGCTGGAAATGGCCATGCAGTCATGCCAGAGCAGTGACTACATGCGACCAAAATCCCATTCCTCTGGTAGTCACAGAACCGGAGATATGGGTTTTACCTTTACACACTTTCGGACTTAGCTGTTTCAAAGCCACGCGGCTTTCCTCCATTAGAATCAATTTGGCCGGCGCCTCCATAGGAAATGCATGGGCCGGCGCCGCCATAGGATTCAATGGGTCTATGGCGTGACCCTCGTGGCGAGTGCGACCCTTTACGGGGGTCCTTAATTCTCGGACCGGTGGTGGTCGAGTGTGGGGGTTCCTAGGGTCTAGGGGCAAAAATAATTTTATTTCTGGATGCCCTAGAACCTAAGCTTCCCATGCCAATTGTATTTGAACTTGAACTAGTGTGATCAAAAGCTCTTTTTTAGATATTGTATCCGCTTCTGCGGTCTGCGGTTGGATGGCTGTCAACTCGTTCCTGGAGGTCGGCGTTGAGGAATCCCCATTGAAATGAATGGCTCCATTGACTTACAATGGGGAACCGCCGCTCCTCCTCTCGGGCGCCACCTGCAGGTCTTCTCTGAGAATGGGCCCAAATCGCCAGAATCCCCATAGGATTGTATGAAGCTGCCATGGCGGCCTATGGGGAACTGCAAAATGGAGCCTGCAAAGGCGGGAAAATGGAACAAAGGGCTATAATCACTTCCTAACTATTAACCCTTCTCCTCCCAAATGGATCCCAGTGTGAGTGTTGGTGCAGACACTGGAACAGGGAAAATATATTGTTACAGGGGAATACACATTTGGGTGCTGAAGCAGGGGCATAACTACAGTACTGGACATCATTCCAGTTAACCCCTCGCCTCCCAGGTGAGAGCAGGGGTTGGCCAAATGGGGTGTAACCCCTTTAATACCGTGCCAAACCCCCTCTTCCATGACATTGGGGTCACCTAAGCCCTAGGTCTTTGTATCTAAGTGGAGCCATGAGCCATCCCTCTCACCCCTTATCACCCCCATCTCCCCACCCTCCTCTCCACCCCCTCTCTCCCCCCTCTCCCCACTGCCTTCTCCCTCTCGGGAGTCCCAGTCACTCTTGTAAACATATACGCCCCCAATGAAAACCAAATTACCTTTCTAGTAGAAGTCCTGGAATACCTAGAACAACAATTCCTATCCTCACTGCATAGCAGGAGACATGAATATGGTAAGTTCCCCTTAACAGGATAAATCCACTGCCCCAGATACTCCCCAATCAGTTCAAGTTCAGAAAAACGCAAAAGGAACCAGGATCAACGAGACTACACCTTTTTCTCAGCACCACATCAGACCTACTCTAGGATTGATTATTTTCTGGGTAACAAGAATATTCTACAGGCATCCTCCCAATCAAACATAGGCTCAATAACCTGGTCTGACCATGCCCCCATCGATTTGGTCCTCTCTGTTCCCTTTGTCAAAAATAATTCATATTAATGGAAACTGAACGATTCCCTATAAAATTTTCCAGATATAGAGAGCACAATTAAAAAATTATCGGATTACTTCGCCATAAACAGAGGTACGGAACCCTCCCCTACTATGCTATGGGAAGCCCATAAGGCAACAATCAGAGGGGATCTCATATCCATAGCATAATACAGGGGAAAAAACAAGCAGAAACAATTCAAAGAAATTTCACACAAACTAGTTAAACTGGAACAACAACACAAAAACAACCCTTCAAAAAAACTTTACAAACTACAGCTAAACCCTGTTATAACGCGGGCCTCTGGGTCCACCCCGAGACCACCGCGTTACTAACGGGGTCGCGCTAATTTAAAAAAAAAAAAATGGCCGCCGCATCAGTGTTTTTACCCGCGGTCCCGGCTTCCCCCTGCCACCGCGTGACAGGAGATGGGAGGGGGGATTCCCCTCCGGTTCCGGCTCCCCCTGCCACCGCGTGACAGGAGATGGGAGGGGGGATTCCCCTCCGGTTCCGGCTCCCCCTGCCACCGCGTGACAGGAGATGGGAGGGGGGATTCCCCTCCGGTTCCGGCTCCCCCTGCCACCGCGTGACAGGAGATGGGAGGGGGGATTCCCCTCCGGTTCCGGCTCCCCCTGCCACCGCGTGACAGGAGATGGGAGGGGGGATTCCCCTCCGGTCCGGCTCCCCCTGCCACCGCGTGACAGGAGATGGGAGGGGGGATTCCCCTCCGGTCCGGCTCCCCCTGCCACCGCGTGACAGGAGATGGGAGGGGGGATTCCCCTCCGGTCCGGCTCCCCCTGCCACCGCGTGACAGGAGATGGGAGGGGGGATTCCCCTCCGGTTCCGGCTCCCCCTGCCACCGCGTGACAGGAGATGGGAGGGGGGATTCCCCTCCGGTCCGGCTCCCCCTGCCACCGCGTGACAGGAGATGGGAGGGGGATTCCCCTCCGGTCCGGCTCCCCCCGCCGCAGCACAGGGCCCTCGCGCCGCAATACAGGGCCCCCTGGCCCTGCCGTAGCGCAGGGTCATCCTGCCCTCCCCCCCCCCATGCCCCCCGCGCTGCACCGGGCCATCCCACCAGCCCCCGCAGCATCGGGGGCCCCCGCAGCAGCCATCATCCCCCTCCACCGCAGCACCACCCCCACCCTGCAGCCACATGCCTCAAAAATCATCCCCAAGGTAAGGCAAGGCTGATTTATGTATAAGTGTAGTGTGTGTGTGTGTGTGTGTGTGTGTGTGTGTGTGTGTGTGTGTGTGTGTGTGTGTGTGTGTGTGTGTGTGTGTGTCAGTGTGAGCAGTGTGTGTGCAGTGTGCAATGAGCAGTGTGTCAGTGTGTGCAGTGTGAGCAATGAGCAGTGTGTCAGTGTGTGCAGTGTGAGCAATGAGCAGTGTGTGTCAGTGTGTGAGCAGTGTGTCAGTGTGTGTCAGTGTGTGTGCAGTGTGAGCAGTGTGTCAGTGTGTGCAGTGTGAGCAATGAGCAGTGTGTGTCAGTGTGAGCAGTGTGTGTGCAGTGTGAGCAATGAGCAGTGTGTCAGTGTGTGCAGTGTGAGCATTGAGCAGTGTGTGTGCAGTGTGCAGTGTGTGTCAGTGTGTGTGCAGTGTGAGCAGTGTGTCAGTGTGTGAGTGTGAGCAATGAGCAGTGTGTGTCAGTGTGAGCAGTGTGTGTGAAGTGTGAGCAATGAGCAGTGTGTCAGTGTGTGCAGTGTGAGCAATGAGCAGTTTGTGTGTGCAGTGTGCAGTGTGCAGTGTGTGTCAGTGTGAGCAGTGTGTGTGCAGTGTGTCAGTGTGTGCAGTGTGAGCAATGAGCAGTGTGTGTCAGTGTGAGCAGTGTGTGTGCAGTGTGAGCAGTGTGTGTGCAGTGTGAGCAATGAGCAGTGTGTCAGTGTGTGTGCAGTGTGAGCAGTGTGTGTGCAGTGTGAGGTGTGTGCAGTGTGAGCAATGAGCAGTGTGTGTGCAGTGTGCAGTGTGTGTCAGTGTGAGCAGTGTGTGTGCAGTGTGAGCAATGAGCAGTGTGTGTGTAGTGTGCAGTGTGTGTGCAGTGTGTGTGCAGTGTGTCAGTGTGTGCAATGAGCAGTGTGTGTGCAGTGTGCAGTGTGTGTGCAGTGTGTGTGTAGTGTGTCAGTGTGTCAGTGTGTGCAGTAGTGTGTCAGTGTGTGCAGTGTGAGCAGTGTGCAGTGTGTGTGCAGTGTGTCAGTGTGTGCAGTGTGCAGTGTGTGTGCAGTGTGAGCAATGAGCAGTGTGTGTGCAGTGAGTGTGCAGTGTGTGCAGTGTGTGCAGTGTGTGCAGTGTGCAAAAAAAAAAAAAAACGGGAGCCATGGGAAAACCGCGTTATAACCGAATCGCGGTATAGCGAGGCGCGTTATAACGGGGTTTAGCTGTATTAGACAAAACAAGAACAGAGCTTAAACAGCTCCAATTCAACGAAGTGGAGAGGGCACTAAAATGGACAAACCAAAGGTATTATGATAAGGGCAATAAGGCAGACAGGCTGTTAGAAAACAAACTCAGAGTTTTGAGAGTTAAATCCCAAAGCTCCTCGATTCGGACCAGGACAGGGCAAATTACTTACAGTTTAATGAAAAAGAAATAGCCCAAGAATTTTCAAACTTTTACTCAAAATTATATAATCTAGACTCGCTAAGAGGTCCCCCTACGGATATTGAGGCGATTTCACAATACCTAGAAAAATGTAACCTGCCCATACTAAATGAGGAAGACTCCCAAACATTAAACAGGAAAATCACACAAGAAGAAGTATCGGAAGCTATCAAATCTCTAAAGATAAATAAAACGCCAGGTCCTGACGGTTTTAATAAACTTTATTATAAGAAATTTCAAACGATTCTAACCCTGTATATTCTTGAAACATTTATTTCCTTTATGCTAGGTGCGCCAGTCCCAGCCTCTATGTCTATGGCCAATCTAGCCATCATGCATAAGGAAGGTAGAGCCCCCCTACAATGTGGGAATTATAGACCAATATCATTACTCAACTTTGATCTGAAAATCTATAGTAAGATCCTGGCGAACAGGTTGAACCCGATTCTACCCAAACTAATACATATTGATCAAGTAGGTTTTATCTCGGGCAGGCAAGCCTCGGACAATACCCGAACGATCATAAACATCATTGACCACGTGTACCTGACCGGTACTAAAGCAATACTCCTAAGCTTGGACGCCGAAAAAGCGTTCAAAAGAATAAAATGGTAATTCTTGGACCAGACTATGTTAAAATTTGGATTTAAGGGCCCATTTCTTTAAGGGGTTTGAACCCTATTCCAGTCACCCACAGCGTATGTCAAACATCCAGGAGGAGACTCAGACCCTATAGCCAACCCACTGATATCCCTTCCAAATCTTCAAAGGAGTCTAGATCAATTTGGCATAGTCTCAGGCTACAAAATTTATAAGGACAAGTCTGAAGCCCTAAACCTAACTCTCCTGCCCCCAGAGATTAAACTAATGCAATCAAACTTTAATTATAAATGGATCCCCAAATATATCAAGTATCTTGGAGTTAACATTGCAAACTCCTTTAACTCCCTATACCAGTGTAATTTCCCACCCCTTTTTGATAAAATTAAAAAAGACTTACTAGCATGGAATCAACTCCAAATATCCTGAATAGGGAGAATTATCTCCACCAAAATGAACATTTTCCCTAGACTTCTGTATTACTTCCAAACCCTCCCGATAAATGTCCCCCTGCCTGAGCTTAAAAATATCCAAAATTGGATATTCCAATTCATCTGGAAAGATAAACAACCAAGAGTGTCAAGATCAGTAATGCTAGCCTCAAGAGAGAGATGAGGCTTGGGGGTCCCGAATATTATAACAGCAGCCCAACTAAAACAAATAGTGATATGGAATAATGACCAGAGATGTGCTGCTGGTTAGGAATTGAAGCTTATTATGCGAGGCCTCTGTCTCTTCAAGCGGCTTTGTGGTCCTCAGGAACGGTGGAGAAGCAGATTGGAAGGTTTGACTTGGGATCAATGAGGTGCATGTGGAGCATATGGTCCAAAAATAAAAAGACATTTGCATTAGTATCCTCCCCATCCCAGCTAACAACCATATATAATAACCCAGAGTTTCCACCAGGATGCTCTTAAAAGCAATTTACCCAATATAAAAATAATAATATCAAAATTGCAGCCGACTTGGTGGAAAAGGGGAAGATCATGTCCATCCAGGATCTCCAAAACAAATACCAAACGCAAGATCTTCAGCTTTTCATATTTTCTTCAGATTAGACACTTCCTTTTGGCAATCTCTTATAAAACAAGTTTTCAAAACTTGACAAAATTTGAAACATATTGTAAAAAAGGCACCTATCAGAGAGGTCTGATATCGGGAATATAAGCAGGACTAGAATCGTCAGGAAATACCTCCTACCACAGCTACATGTTAAAATGGGCAGAAGATCTCAATGTTGATATAGATAGGGACGACTGAGAGGATATCTGGGAATCGGCAGCCAAAACTTCAATTTGCACAACAACAAAAGAAAATATATACAAAATTCTATTTCAATGGTACTTAACCCTGAGCAGGCTGAGCCACATTTTTCCTGGATCACCCGATCTATGTTGGAGAGGGGGTGGTCTAAGGGGAGATATGGCCCTCATTTGGTGGACATGCCCAATAATACAGAAGTTCTGGACCATGGTACAAAATATTGTCTCTGAGCTGAGTCCCCCTGGATCCATTGACTTTTGTGCTTGCAAAATCGATAGAAAATCTCCTGGCTCCCATGGGGCGACTGATATCCTTCATTCTAACTGCAGCAAGATGTTCCATAGCTGTGGCATGGAAAAAAAATCAATCCCCCTTCCAGAAGAACTGTCACCAAAATAATAAATTAGGTAATGGCCATGGAAAAGTTAACAGCCCAATTGAAACAGACTACTGACAAGTTCTACAAAACCTGGGAGCCATGGCTCCGGACATAAAAATGTAGAAATTAGTAGTAAATAAAAAACCCAGACCTGATGAAACAGACAATTGGCATTAGAAACAGAGGCAGCTGTGGGTGGGGGGGAGGGAAGGGTGGGGTGCGGGGTGTCCCCGTCCTGTTCCCCCCTCTCCCCCCAACTTACTCGTGTTCCCTCCCCTGTCCCCCTGTCCCATCTCTCCATGGAAGGTCCCTTCTCCTCCACCCCCCCCATCCTTCCATCCCACCTACACCCTGTCTCCTGCTCCCTTCTCACTTCTTTCCTCTATCTGTTAAGTTTCTATCAGGGAATACAGAAAAACTGAAAGCTGCAGCGTCCCAGGAGGACAGAAAGTTAAAATATGTGTTAAAATCTATATACCCACAAAATGTTGGTCACAATTTCATTGCAATTTGAAAATGTTGGTATGTTATTTTTCCGAACCTGAAATTATGTGTGCTATAACAAGTTTGTGACGAACAATGTATGGTGAAAAATGTATATCCCTGTGAAAACAATAAAAAAAGATTGAAAAAAAAACCCATCTGAAAATAATTGATGAGGATATAAACATCATTAAAGAGAATATCATTCCATTAGAGAATACTAATGAATTAAAAGAAAACGATAAATTACTGTAGAAGAAAATAGATATTCTTCAGAAAGATCTCAATCACTTAAACCTGCTAAAATTCAAGAGAGATGAAGAGGAGGATTACTTAAAAGGGGAGCAAAGAAGGTGGAATAAAAATAGAAATTCTAGGAGGGCGCATGAGCAGGGAAGATTCCCCTATAGAGAGAACATATGTCACACTATGTCACACCATGGTACACTGTGTCACACTATGGTACACTGTGTCACACTATGTCACACCATGGTACACTGTGTCACACTATGGTACACTGTGTCACGCTATGTCACACCATGGTACACTGTGTCACACTATGTCACACTATGTCACACTGTGTCACACTATGCCACACTATGGTACACTGTGTCCTACTCTCTGTATTGAACGCACGTTTTTGAGGATTAAGCGAGGATCAGACAGACATGCCTTTAGGAGTTTTGTACTGAACTCAATTCTTGATTTTGCTTCTTCTTTCTGTTTTGATAACAGAACTCTCCAGGGCTGACAAAGTCACACAGACAATCCCTGAAGTGACAGCTCAGGAGGGAGGGCAGGTTACATTTAACTGCCTATATGAAATGATATCTAGCAACCCGGATTTCTTCTGGTTTGTCCAACACCCAGAAACATCTCCTCAGTTTATTCTGTGGCGAGATTATTACAGTAAGAATGAGGAGGAACCTGGGACAAACTATGCTGCAAAAAAACAAATCCATCTACCTGAGAGTTTCTGATCTCAGTGTGTCTGACTCTGGGATGTATTATTGTGCTCTGTGGCCCACAGTGTCTCTGTCCGTATACTGCACTGTACAGGAACCTCTGGCTCTAACCAAGGAGCTAACACTGTTTGTATCTAGTGTGCCTGCAGTCAATACAAACAAAATATTAAGAGTGTCAGACTGTGGGGTTGAAATATAAATAACAAGAGGAATTCTATTGAATCCATGTTAACAAATTAAAGGTTGTTTGTTTGGGTAAGGGTTGGGCTTTTAGAATGCAAGAGAAAGACCCACATTTGGCTTGATTTCCCCCAAACCATGGTGTTTTAAATTTATCTTATTTTCCATATACTTGTGGTTGTGCAATTTTGTAACTTATTAAACAGAAACCTACAAAAACATGTAAATTAAGCAAGCCCTCCCTGCTTCAACATAATGTTCCATTTAATTACTTCTTTTATTGCTATTTGGGGCCAAATCATTATATATTAAAAACAGCATACTATTATAAAGGGAATTTAGTGCCATGAGAGACAATCTGAAGTTTTGATAAATAGCTGATGATGTTCTTTATCTACAGAATACTGCATGTGAAAAATGTATAACAATATAGTATATTTTAACCTTCATCCTTAACTCCTTTTGTAACGAATAGTATTATTCTTGTAGCAATAAAGGGCAGTGCTGCTAGAGGGCGCCCAAACACAGAAACAATACAATTAATTGGTCTGGTTTTGTGGGAAGGTTGAAGTGTAAGGCCGCGCTTATAGTGCCGGCGACGCAACGTCGCCCGAAAACAAATGCATTGTCACCACCGCGTGCACTTATAGTAAGCGCGACGGCGACAAAGCGACGGGGCGACGCGATTTTTGGTAGCCGTAATTATTTGATTTTTCAGGGGCTGTCACCTCATGTGACAGGAGCCTGGTCACCCGCGACGCTGCCGCAATGCGAAATACAACTTTCGCTTGCAGCGACGGCGACGGGTGATGTCATGCGTCGCTGTCGCCGGCACTATAGGCACGGCCTAAGATTCCTTTTCTTAAATCATAGAAATGCAATCCACTGAAATCACATTTTTGTATTTAAGGGCTTGGATATAGAAACATAGAATATAACAGCAGATAAGAACCACATGGTCCACCTGGTCTGCTCAAAATTGTAAAACCCAGGCCCAATTTAATCCTTAACTAACTTTACTATGTAACATAGCCTTATGTTTAGGAAAAAGAGGGGGGTTCCCAGCACTCACCGATCATACAAAAATATAAAAAAAGCTAGGACTATACCAACATAGAAATATGTAATCATGCAAGCACAAGAACCTAACATTGCAACAATGTCATACACGTGAGCAGCAAACTGATAATAATAGTGATCAATACTCTCAAGGTGTAAGGGGAAAACACAGGGAGAGGGAAAGACAAGGAAACACCACACAGGGGAGGGAGAAGAAAAAAGGGAAAAGAGAAAATTGGGGGGCAAGGATTCGGGGTAATGACCCCTTCCTCAGGCATGTTCCTAAGGTCCAGGGGACCAAATATACTTCCCTTGAATGTAGACCATGAAACAAAATCTGGGGATTTGATAAAGATTCTACTAAAGTATCACTAAACAGAAAATGTGACAAATAAATTACATTGTGCCCATTACCTTCATTTTTAACTCTATTCTTTGAGATATTTCTTAGAGCGATACACAGAAATGCAGCTAGAGGGCGCTAAAAGACAGTAAAGATTTCCAAGTAAAATTCAGCTTTGAGAACTGTTTGTGGTGAGACTGCATTCTAAGATTTCTTTCCCTATATCCCATCAACAGAAAGGACAATTTGTGGCATCAAAAGCAAAAGATAAATGGAAACTATGATAAAATGACACCTATATTGGAATGTATTAATGGTATATTGTTATGTACTGTATAATCTCTATAGCTTGTGAATATATACAGTATGTGCAGGTGTAGATCCATGGAACATATAACATCATGCTTTTTTCATTGTGATCTCAGTAATACAATCTTACATGTGCTCATAGTGTTACATCTTTCTGTTGTTAGACAGTCCTGCTCTGTACTTCTATACATGTGCAATTACAATAAACAGTATCAGTGACCCAGTTACAGACTCCTCCCCACTTCCTAAATGGCTTCTCTCAAAGCCTTTACTACACAAGCCAAACCTTTTTTCAGACAACCCTTTCCTCACTTAAGATGAGGCTGTGGCTCTGTGTGCTGCTTTGTATACATGTATCAGGTAAGAGGAGGACATAACTAAATAAGGGAGTTACAATCCAGCTTCTGAATCAGGGAGATGGTTTTATTTACACTGGAACTTGAAGGAAGTTTTAGTGAGTTGTTATGAAAGATTAAAAATATGGTAATTTGTATTTTTACAGTTTGTCTCTTACTCTGCTTATTGAGTCCATGTGTTTTGTGAAGTAAAATAGGATCAGACACACCTGACTTTCAAAGATTGGCTTTGAATTCAATTTTTAATTTTGTTTCTTCTTTCCCTAGTAATAATGTTGTTTCTCCCCCCCCCCCCCCCCCCCCCTCCATTTAATTGCAGGGCTCATCTGGGCTGACAATGTCACACAGACTATCCCTGAAGTGACAGCTTACGAGGATGGGCAGGTTACTTTTGACTGCAAATATGAAACCAAAGACAGCAACCCATATCTCTTCTGGTATTTCCAAAGCCCAGGAACATCTCCTCGGATTATCCTTGTGAGACATCAGTACAGCACAGACAAGGAAAACCCTGAGGCAAAATATGCTGCAAAATTGAACAAGCAGCAAAGATCCATCTACCTGAGAGTTTCTGATCTCAGTGCCTCTGACTCCGGGATGTATTATTGTGCTCTGAGGCCCACAGTGTCTCTGTTTGCAGTCTCCACTATTCAAGAACCTCAAGCTCTGTCCAAGATGCTAACACATGTCTGTGTATGTTGTGTTTTTGCACTGTAAAAAATAAATGTATATTATTATTTATACTATTGTATTTTATATTATTTTCCACATGTGGTTGTGTAGCACCATCTTTTATTACACTAAAAAAAACATAAACGTGTGTTGCAAAGAACCTCTTCCAAACTCCTCCTATCACTATCAAAAACATTTTCTTATCATTGAGGGAGGAAAATCTGTGCATAATAAATATCATTATCCTAATATGAATATAGTGCCATAAAATACAATCTGGATTTTAGGTACAATGGGGTCAATGAAATTAATAAATAGGCAACATAAAGTGAATTCAATTGTGTACTTTTAGTATACAGTATTTTCCCATGTGTATTTGTACAAGATTATTAAAGTAAAACAGCAGTTCAGAAAAATGCCACAAAAGGGCTGCTCAAATACAGTAATGATTTGCCTATATATTTATAATAGAGCCACAGAAGGAAGCCACCCCCTCTATATTAATAAACAATTGGTTAACTGAGTGCACAGGCGGCTTGATAAAATAAAAGTAAATAAAACACCTGGCCCCAATGGCATGCACACAACTGGCCTAAGGAAGCTAAGTTCAGTACTAGCTAAACCATTACATTTACTATTCAAAGACTCCATTTCCACAGGCTCAGTACCACAAGATTGGCACAAAGCAGACACAGTGCCCATATTTTAAAGGGAGCTAGATCACCACCAGGGAATTACAGACCTGTAAGCCTGACATCAATGAAGCAGTTACCGAATAGGAGAAATAGTTCCTAAGATGTTATGATCAGTGAAGAATCCAGGGAACTGAGGTGTTGATTAGGTTCTGAATGTTGGGCTGGAATATGAGTATTATTATTTGTATTGCTTTTTAGTTAGAAGATTAAAATGTGAGAAGGGCCCCCTGGTAACTCAGTTACCTGCTGCACATGTGATGAGGCGGTGGAGGCTCCAGCGGTGCTACCCACAGCGGAGATCGATTTGCTAGCGGAAGTCATGACCTTCCGGGCACCCTCCTGATCGTCAGCTTTGCAAGTTTTGCAAGTTTTGTGAGTTTACTGACAACATTAATGGGTATCTATGGTTCTTTGAGAACCATTGCGAGATGCACCAGCTACACGAGGAGTACTGGGTAAAATACCTGGTCCCTCTGCTGCGTGGCAATGCAGCCGTGGTGCACCGGGACATGGGCCGGGAGGATGCAAAGGACTGCTCATTGTAAGGAGGTTCTCTTGGCCAGATATGCCATTATGCCAGAGACCTACTAGGCCCAGTTCAGAGCTCTGAACAAAGGGTCCCAGGACACACACCTCAAATTTATGTCCTGATTGGAGCGCCAGTCTGAACGGTGAATCACTGGGTTTAAACACATTTAAGACACTCCATGTCCGCATGGTCAAAGAGCAGTTTATGCTGAAATGCTTTTCTAAGGTCCGGGAGTGAATCACCAAGCGCAAGCTTCCCCAGGCGAGGCAAGCGGCCTTTTGTAATGTGTAATGTTTAAGTTGTAATTTTATTATTTATCTTTTTTTTTGTTATTTCCATCCTTTTTAATTTTCCCACCCACTCCTTCCTAAAACCTTTCAAAGTTATAACAAATCCCGAAATCCTGGAAAACCTGATTATCAGGAACATATAATACCTGGAAGACCATCGTGGAGGTCTTCATGAACCAGTGGATCGACAAGGGCTGAAGATGCATGATATATCGGGTGCATATTATGATGCTTTTTGTCACAACGTTTTATATGTTTTAAAGTCCAAGAGGTTAAAATTGTATTATTTCACCCTCTTTTCTGATTGGTAATTCGTTTCAGCTTTATATTCTTATCATTTTAAACATTATCTCTATGCAGTGTAATGTGTCTCATCTCCATTTTAGGAATCCTTAGAGAATGTAACATTTTAAATCATTTCTCAAATTCACAGAAATATTATTTATTCTTATAGAAAGCCAAAGTGCTAGTTTTAAGCAAAATTGGTGCATCAAATGAGCCACTCCATTATTATAGAAAATGTAATAAAATGTTTCTTGTTTAACGACTCAG
Organism: Ascaphus truei; assembly: GCF_040206685.1. NCBI lineage: Eukaryota > Metazoa > Chordata > Amphibia > Anura > Ascaphidae > Ascaphus > Ascaphus truei. The sequence continues at coordinate 47,708,804 of NC_134495.1, forward strand.
GGGGGAATGTTTTCAAAGTACAGAAGGTGTTGACAATGTTCAGTAAACATAGTGAACCACTTAAAATCTCACCACAAGCTTCGATTATAACACTTGTAACTGCAGCTGAGTCTGATGTACCAGTAAATACCTCTAGAGGGCGCTTAATTTAAGGATAAGATTTAGATTAGAGGGTAATGAAGTGTCTCCTCATACTGTGTATATTGTAGCACACAACACAAAAGCAGTCACAACCCCTCACCACCTAACATGGGACTCTGGCTGTGCGCAGTGATCTGTGTGTTACTGACAGGTACGATTAGGAAAGGGATGGAAACTGGTTTCTGGGAGGCCACTCTACATCCGCTTTATTACTAATAGTGAAAATGGGGAAAACAATATTGTAAAACAGAAACGTGTCTATTTGAGTTTGCATGTGTCCAATTTGGGATATTTAATAATAATAATAATAATAATAATACTAATAATGATAATAATAATGATAATAATAATATTTATTCCATAGGGTTTCAGAAACGGAGAGATGTTCACAGAGACATGAATTTGAAAGATTTGCTTTAGACTGTATTCCTGAAATGCTTTGTCTCTTTCTATTGATAATGTTGTTTATCACTTTATTCGCAGGATTTTCGGGAGCTGACAATGTCACACAGACACCGTCTGAAGTGACAGCTCCTGTGGGAGGACATGTTACACTTGACTGCACATATGAGACAAAATATAGCGACCCATATCTGTTCTGGTACGTCCAAAACCCAGGGATGAGTCCTCGGTTTATTCTAAGGAGATATCAGTATCACAAAGAAGATAAGGAACCTGGGACACACTATGCTGCACAACTGAACAAGGAGAACAAATCCATCTACCTGGGAGTTTCTGATCTCAGTGTGTCTGACTCTGGGGTGTATTATTGTGCTCTGAGTCCCACAGTGTCTCTGTCTGTGTACTCCACTGTACAAGAACCTCTGGCTTTGTGCAAGGTGCTAACACATGGATGCACAGTTACTATATATAGTTACATGGTTGTGTCTGTTGTGTGTCTGTACTGCAAATGTATAGAAATAAAACAAACACAGACAATGACAACTACTATGCAGAAGTCAAATGGGAAAAAAATACATGTATTGAGTGAGGGTTCAGGAGACTCTTAGAAAGCACGTAACCCCATTGCTCCCAGCGGTACCTGAACACAGATTAACATTTCAAGCTGCAGCATTTTTTTATTTTACTTTACTATCCATATACCTTGTGCTGTGCAGCTCTATTTCTTATTAAACGTAAACATGCCAAAGACATACTGTATGTGTGGGAAACAATTTGTCTCTTACTCTACTGAATCCATCTATCCAACACATTATAGGCAGATTTATAAAGTAACCCCTCAGTAACTCCATGTACTGATCCAATCACTCACCTCATTTCTTATAGTCATTCCTTATTAACAATATTATTACAAAGTGAATTACTGCCATAAAAAACAATCAATTCTTTAAAAATGTATGTATACTAAGGTTATACCAGAAAGGACTAATCTCAACCATATACCGAGAATACGACACTCCGGTCCCGGCGGGCAATCACAAACACGCAAATATATGGATACATGGGAAATAACAGCTGATGAGTGGTCTGATATTTGGGAAAATGCCTCTAAGACCTCGATTTGTACACAAATAAGGGAAAATATATACAAAATCCTTTTTAGTTGGTACCTCACCCCCCCCCCCCCCCCCCCAAATTGAGCAAAATATATCCTGGAAGCTCTGATAGATGCTGGAGAAACTGCGGAGGATCAGGAGACCTTATCCACATCTGGGGGTCCTGCCCTAAAATAACCAGATTATGCAGGAACAGGAGACCTTATCCACATCTGGGGGTCCTGCCCTAAAATAACCAGATTATGCAGGAACAGGAGACCTTAGCCACATCTGGGGGTCCTGCCCTAAAATAACCAGATTATGCAGGAACAGGAGACCTTATCCACATCTGGGGGTCCTGCCCTAAAATAACCAGATTATGCAGGAACAGGAGACCTTATCCACATCTGGGGGTCCTGCCCTAAAATAACCAGATTATGCAGGAACAGGAGACCTTATCCACATCTGGGGGTCCTGCCCTAAAATAACCAGATTATGCAGAGATATTAAAAGCCTAATATAGGAAACACTAGACACTGATATAACAGTGGATCCCTTGGTAATGTTGCTGGCCGGCTCAGAGGAAGGTGGGAATCACTACCAACACAAACGTACAGTATGGACCCATGGGCGTCCGCAGAAATGTTTTCAGGGGGGGGCAGGGGTGGGTGACTGACACTTTGACTGACTGACTCGTGTGTGACTGACACTTGGGTGACTGACTGACACTTGAGTGGGTGACTGACTGACTGTGGGTAGGTGTCTGTATTCATTCACAGACAGACAGACACAAACACACACCCTCCCTCTCTCAGACTCTCCCCCTCTCAAACTCTCCCCCTCTCCCCCTCTCAGACTCTCCCCCTCTCAGACTCTCCCTCTCAGACTCTCCCTCTCAGACTCTCCCTCTCCCACTCTCCCTCTCAGACTCTCCCTCTCAGACTCTCCCTCTCCCTCTCAGACTCTCCCTCTCCCACTCTCCCTCTCCGACTCTCCCTCTCAGACTCTCCCTCTCAGACTCTCCCTCTAAAACTCTCCCTCTCCCTCTCAGACTCTCCCTCTCAGACTGTCCCTCTCAGACTCTCCCTCTCCCTCTCAGACTCTCCCTCTCCCTCTCAGACTCTCACTCTCCCTCTCAGACTCTCACTCTCCCTCTCAGACTCTCACTCTCCCTCTCAGACTCTCACTCTCCCTCTCAGACTCTCCCTCTCCCTCTCAGACTCTCCCTCTCCCTCTCCGACTCTCCCTCTCCCTCTCAGACTCTCACTCTCCCTCTCAGACTCTCACTCTCCCTCTCAGACTCTCACTCTCCCTCTCAGACTCTCACTCTCCCTCTCAGACTCTCCCTCTCAGACTCTCACTCTCCCTCTCAGACTCTCACTCTCCCTCTCAGACTCTCACTCTCCCTCTCAGACTCTCCCTCTCCCTCTCAGACTCTCACTCTCCCTCTCAGACTCTCCCTCTCCCTCTCAGACTCTCACTCTCCCTCTCAGACTCTCCCTCTCCCTCTCAGACTCTCACTCTCCCTCTCAGACTCTCTCTCTCCCCCTCAGACTCTCTCTCTCCCCCTCAGACTCTCTCTCTCCCCCTCAGACTCTCTCTCTCCCCCTCAGACTCTCTCTCTCCCCCTCAGACTCTCTCCCCCTCAGACTCTCTCAGACTCCCCCCCTCAGACTCCCTCCCCTTCAGAATCCCTCGCTCACTCAGACTCTCTCTCTCTCTCACTCAGACTCAGACACACACACCCAACACACCACACACCCCACTCTAATGCAGATAGTCCCAAGGTGTAGCCCCATCTCTTTCTTATCCCCTCTCTTCTTCATTCACTCTCTCCCCTCACCCCTCTCTTCCTCACTTCCTCTATTACACCCCCTGTCTCCTCACTCTCCCCCCTCCATCAATTATGCCCCTCTGACTCAAACCCACTCCCTGAATCCGTCCTCCTCACATTCATTCCCTCCCCCCCTGATCTCACACACACACAGACACACACTCAGACACAAACTCAGACACTCGCAACAAGGGGGAATCGGAGCAGGGGGGGGGGAATCGGAACGGGAAGGGGGGACCCGGAGCAGGGGGGGAATCGGAACGGGAAGGGGGGACCGGAGCAGGGGGGGGGGGGGAAATCAGAGCAGGAGGACAAGGGGGAAGCGAGAGTGGCATGGAGCAGTAGTCACCTGACTTGCTCCATGCAGGAAAGGGCAGGCCTCGCTATGCAAGGTCAGATAGACTCGCAGGGGATAGCAAACTTTTTATGCCGAGCCCCCCTTTTCATCCATTTAATTTCTCGGGCCCCCCCTGCCTGACGTAATCAAAATCACATGAACCCCCCCCCCTTTATTAAACGATATACAATGTAAATACAAATATGTTTCAACAGCTCGCGCTTGCAAAATTAGGCTGCGTCCACGCTGCCGCCGAGAGTGGTGACATCACCAACTCTCCAAGCATGAGCACAGGGTGTCCTGCATAATTTTGCAAGCACGAGTGGGGGGTATGGATCAGGGCTATTTCTGTGTTTGCGTGTGGGTGTGTGTGTTTGTGTGTGGGTGTGGGGTTGTGCACATTGACTGCTGCTGAGCATGCTTCAATGTCAATTTTGTTTGTCTCGCCAAGCACACAATCAATCACAACACAAACAACACCCCCCACACCACACACAATCACAGCACACATTCAATCACAAAACACACACATCACTACACATTTTATATATATATATATATATATATATATATATATATATATATATTATATATATATATATACACATATACACATATACACACACACACACACATCACTGTACATATATATACACACACACACACACACACACACCACTATACATATACACACACACATCACTATACATATATATATATACACACACACACACACACACACACACACACACACACATCATTATACATATATATATACACACACACACACATCACTATACATATATACACACACACACACACACACACACACAAACACACACACATCACTATACATATATACACACACATAAACACATCACTATACATATATATATACACACACACACACACACACCACTATATATATATACACACACACACACACACACACACACACACACACACACACACACACACACACACAGTGACATCACTATACACACACACACACACACACACACACACACACACACACACACACACACACACACACACACACACACACACACACACACACACACACACACACACACACACACACACACACACACACACACCTGTACTGCTTACTCGGCTCCCCACTCAAGTAAAGCTAGGAAGAGGAGGGCTTGTGTCTGTGTGCAGAGGGACGCCCCGCCCCCTCTGCAAGCACAGGGAAACACAGCACGGATCTTCTGCCTGCCATTGCTCTGCCCCTGCCCCTGCTCTGCTCTGCTCTGCCCCCAGGTTTCGCCGCACAGGCTGCGCCCCCCCCTAAATAATTTGGCGCCCCCCAGTTTTGCGCACCGCTGAGATAGAGTTGCGAGGGACAAGAAAAAAAATAATCCTGGCAGCGTGCCAACACGCGCCAGCCAATCAGGAGACAGGGGAGGTTTGTTTGTTTTTTGCAGAAGAGCGCGATAAATCCTGTCACGCCACTGCCCTCTGTTCCCCGCTGGTGGCGGCCCAGGATCCAGGCCCCCCTTCCCCCCCCCGGCGGACGCCCATGTATGGACCATATATTAACGGCGCTCAATTGCTGCCTCGTGGTAAAAACAAGGAGCCGCCCAGGAGAAGGGTAATTAATTAAATAAACACAGTTATGTATATGGGAAAATTATCAGCTTGCTTGAAACATACAACTAACATTTTTAATAAGGTTTGGGATCCTGGCTTATTGAGATAAAAAGAGGGCACACTATACAATTAAGAGAATGTTTTAACGCAAGGGAACCTATTTATACTAATGTGCAGTGACTACATCTCTATAAGAATATGTCAAACAATATGATGCTGCGTCGTCATCCTCCCGTCTCTTCCATTTTATTATCTGTAATCCCACCTCCTCCCCCACCATACCTGTATTTTCTATGTACAAGCATAAGTGGGAAAAAAATCTGTTGTTTTTATACACAGCCCTGAATGTTCTTCATACAGTAAGTAGACATATCAAAAAGATGTTGTGACATTTTAGTTTCTGCTTACACTTAATACCATCATATCTATCCAACATGAGTCCTCCTTCAGCAATACAGGAAACTGCCACAAGAGGGCACTCGAAGAGTTTCAAATAAAACTCCATGTGAAGTCTGTATTTGTGGAGAGGCGGCCGTGTAAAATGTCTTTCTTACTATCACATACATGCTGAAAAAACATTCCGGAAGGCAAAACGTAAGTAGTTATAACAGTAACAGGATCTTGTACTCGTGAATAAATACACTGACTCAGGCAAGCATTTACTGATGCATTGATATAGACAATCTTATGCACTCATAGATACATACATTCCTACAATTAACACACACACACACACAGACACAAACACATTTTACAACACAGGCTTTTGCATGCAGTATTACATTTACTTTGACTTTGCTTGTCGTGTTAACTCGTTGTGTTGTTAGACATTGCTGCCGTATACCCAATACCGCTATACATGTGCTGTATAATTATCCAATATCAGTAACCCACTAATTGGCTCCTCCCCACTTCCTCCACGGTTTCCCTTAAAACCTTTACTACACACCCCAAACCTTTCAGACAAACAATCCTCGCCCAAGATGAGGCTGTGGTTGTGTGTGGTGCTTTGGATCCTACTTTCGGGTGAGAGAGGTCACAGTTAATCCAGGCTGTAACAATGGTGGCTCTGAGTCAGACACATAGATTTATTTAGACTCAGAGCCTGGGGGGAGTTTTAGGGAGTCTATGATGCAGACTAGAAAAGTGTTACTTAATATTTGAATATTACTTATTTCCCTATATTTATTCCATGGTTTTCCCTATAGAGAAAGAGAGAGAGGATTAACCGGTGCGACTTTGAAAGGTTTGCTTTAGGCTAAATCTTTTTATTTTTAAATTCCTATCGATAATGTTATTTCTTCTTTAAAGTTGCAGGGTTCTCCAGAGCTGAAAATGTCACACAGGCGCTGTCTGCAGTGACAGCTCGGGAGGGCGGACAGGTCACTTTTGATTGCATATATGAAACAATAGATACCACTCCGTATCTTCACTGGTATGTCCAACACCCAGGACAGAGTCCTCGCTTTATTCTAGCAAGAAATCCCTACAGCGACAAAGTGGAGGAACTTGGGACAAACTATGCGGCAAAACTGAACAAAGAGAACAAATCCATCTACCTGAGAGTTTCTGATCTCAGTGTGTCTGACTCCGGGATGTATTATTGTGCTCTGAGGCCCACAGCGTCTCTGTCTGTGTACTCCACTGTACAGGAACCGCTGGCTCTGTCCAAGGTGCTAACGCTGTGTGTATCTCCTGTGTCTGCACTCAATACCAACACAACATGAACAGACACAGATTGTAGGATTGAAGTAGTAATAACAAGATAAATTAAAGGCAATCCTGGATAAGGAAACACTCCTTTTATTTCTTTGTGTAAGGGGTTTGACTTTCAGAAACTAACAGAAGGACCAACGTACATCTTCATCCCCCCCCAAATCTTCCTGTTTATGATTTTTGTTACTTTCCATATATTTGTGGTGTTTCAGTTTTATATCTTATTAAACTGAAACTTTAAAAAAATATGAGGGTTTTAAAAACCAGTAGAAGATGTTCCTGATAAAATAATATGTGACAAATGAATGACAATGTGTAATTTTAATATCTATTCCCCTTTATTAATAACTCCATGTGCATGCAACACAATTCTTATTTCAGTGATACATGAAAACACCACTAGATGGCGATAGGAGACAGTAAAGATTTCTAAGTACTGTACAATTCAGCTTTGAGAACTGTGTTTTTAAGCAGGTTGCAGTGTAAGATTCCTTTAGTAAGAACCAACCTAACGCATTGGTGATTATGGGGTTAAGTCTGCATGAAAGGCTGGGAATTGCAAGGGTCCTTGCGCAGGAGGATCTGAAATAAAAGTAGAAGAACAAGCTCCGGATCAGAGTAAAACAGTTTTTGGACAAATCTGTGCTAGGGTCCAGTCACCCCCTAGGTTATTCATGTCCACTGAAGTTAGCACATGGATATAAGGTCACACACAGCCCCCCATAAAATCTGCACACAGCACCCCAGGGAGGCAAACCCCCTCCAGGAGGGGTTAATAAACATGTATATGCTTCTAACATTGGTCTCCTTTCCTGGTTCCTTCACGTTTCTTAATATCACATTGATGAACTGAAAATAAAATGTTTTGCCTCATCAGCAAAACATAAAAAGTGACAAAATTATAAAATGCAGTCTATATGAATAAATATGAGTTCATAGGTTTGTTGAGGGAGTGGAGATGGAGGTGGGGGGGGGGGGGGTGATTTCAGTTATGGGGGTAGGAGTCTTGGGGAGGGAGATTAGGCCACCAGGGGTCATGAAGGGGGCGGCTAACCCCTGTATGCCATACTATGTAGTAAGGTAGTTAGGGTAACTAAGTTAGTAAGGTAAGAACATTAGTAAATTAGTTAGTAATTTAGTTACAAAAGCAGTTTTTGAATTTATATGCAATATTTACCATCCAGAGTGAATGACACATTTGTTTTCAATTAATTTTGGTTAAATATAACACATGCTGCTGTATTTGACAACATAATGTATTATATTAGTTGCCACACATTATATATATATATAAAGCTGTGACCATGCAGCAAGCTTAAGCCTATAGGGAACCATGTTAAAAATGGTTATTGAGGCAAAAAGTGACACTGTGTGCTCATTTGCATGTCATTTCCCAGAATCCCTTGCTGCAGTGGAAGTGCTGTATGCTGGGTGATAATGGGGAAAGGCGGGGTTTCAGACCTGCCTAAAACATGCAGATGAGCATACAGCTATATTTGCATATATATATTTATATATATATATATATATATATATATATATATATATATATATATACACAAAAGAAGAAAGAAATGGCGCCAACCTAAACCCACTGTATGTAAAGAAGCCAGTAATGATGAAAAAAAACCTATACTATACAAGATGGACATGAAAATGTGCCTAAGGAGGGCACAGAAGAGATCCCTTTAATAGGCGCACTGCAGACCTTTATAAAATAATATGGTCAGGGGTGAAAAAAGTGTGTATAAAAATAAAAAATGTTTATTAATAAATATACTTTAAAAACGTGTGTGGTTGTTATACTTTATATAATAAAAATAGACAGATAGTCTATATGGTCTACTCTGGTCACCCAGTGGATTGAGGTGGCAGAATTTGACTGGCCAAAATGGGCCTTAAATCAGATTATCCTCTCAATGGTGAAACGGTAATGTGATACAGGTCTGAAGGTAATGGGATTATGCTTTCCCTGTATATGCTTAATAGCTGTTAGTGAGATGAATTCCCAAATACCATGGATAGAAGAGAGAGACCGGATTAGTAGAGCCTGTTTAATCTGTCTCTGTAACACAGCACATTCAGAGTATACCAGTTCAAGTCATTATAAATGAACTGTTTGCACAATAGTAGAAGGAGTTAAGGTTACTCCTCACATAGCCCGTCGTGGTGATGTATTGAAAAATAAGAAAGTCTTACTGCGTCTGCCTCATATATGTTCATTGGCAATGCGTACCTGGTAACGTGTTTAATAATTGTCTCTGGTAATACATCCAGTACACAGGTAATGCCTATTGATAGGGTTATTCTATGGCACAGATATCAAAGGATCTAAAGGGGCCAAGTGTCACTATGGTTCCTTCCTGTGCACCGCTCGTGATCGTAACGTACTGTATATTAAAGGTATCTGACTGCGCATACATCAATTGCGTTCCGTGACGCTGTATCACCGATCGTGTATCCAGTGTATTGGAAAAGAGCGGGGTGAGTAAAACAAGTTACTAGATAGTAGATCTTGTGATTCTACACATCGAGCTGAAGAGCTATCTTGCCAAGAGTATTGTATAAGTACAAATCAATGTATCTGCTGATGGTATGGTGTTTTCCTGTAACCCTATTGCGTCATTATGCAATATATCTCGTTTTTGCTGCAACAAGACGGTTTGTCACCCTGAAAACCAAAGAAGTTTAGGCTCAAAGTGCAGTTTGAGAAGTATTGGCTTACAGATACACTGATGTTATAGTCCTTGCTACCAGAACAGTAAACTGTGAAGCAATAAAACCATATGGATTGTAAATGTATCGTGCAGCATGTGTTATATCTGTATAGAGGTGATATAACACTTCAAAAAACGGGACAAGTTTTTAGAGGTGATATAACACTTCAAAAAACGGGACAGGTTTTAGTCAATATAGTTCAATTGCAATCAGTGAATCCCAAATACATATGGATATAGTAGCTCTGGAACACTATAGCTCAAGTCATCATCAGATGGTGAATCACATTAAATGTTAGTGGTGATAATAGTGCATAGAGAGCAAAGAGTCTATGGCTGTGCCAAACACCTGGCTGGTGATTGAGTTGTACTCATAACTGCTTTTTAGCAGGCACATATAAATCCAACGTTTCGGTCCTGTATAGGACCTTCCTCAGCACGCCCCTGAGGAAGGTCCTATACAGGACCGAAACGTTGGATTTATATGTGCCTGCTTTTTTTCAAATACACTTTTGCAATATACCTTGAGTGCTGTTTTTTGTCTCCTTGGTGGGACACCTGGTTTCCTGTTATTTTTGTTGAACAAGCACCTATTTCTTTGGAGCCTTTGAAGTGCCTGCTGTTATATATATATATATATATATATATATATATATATATATATATATATATAGTAGCCACACACATGGACAGAAATGCAACACTGTCTTACAGTGGCGGCCGCCTTTATCCTAATACGGCCGGATCTGCGGCGCTCTGATAATCGCGGACAGATGCGTTTTATTTTGGTCCGGAGTGAATTGCGTTAGTTTAGCGCTCGTAATATTAGCATTTTATTATCGCTGTATTTGGAAGTCTAATACAGTACTTTAGCAGTTCAACCTACGTCAGTACACAGTCTGCGTGTGCGCGCGCAGTAATTTTGCATATTTATACATGCATTTGTAGTGCTGTATGTCTCATTTGAAAATTGTTGAAATGCATAGGCATGTGGCGTGTGCTGTAACAGTGTAACATTTCGGCATATACAGTACAGCGCTCTCCCCTCGCTCGCCCCCGCACACACACAGGATAATTTACTGCACTGCAGTATTTCAACTTCTTATCTTATCTACAGTGCAGTACACCTCTCCCACACCATTCCTTTGAATGTGTGTCTTTCTGGTTTCAATCACATTCCTGCTTGATAGCTGATGATTACTGTGCATGCGTCTGAAAGTTCACCACTGCTTGCTTGAGTGAGTGACCAAAGGAAAAAAAAAAATTCTCATTTTTTATTTTCTCCACAAGCCTGCATAAACCATCTTGATATTACGATATTCAATCTGTGCTGTAGCTTTTGACTGCGACACTGTGCGTTTGACTGCACATGGTTGATTTGTGTGCTTTTTATGTACAGTACTGCATTTGGGGGTGTAGGGATCAAATTATTATGATGACCTTCCTTTTGAAAATATGCCATTTCTTTGAACTGCAGTACAGCTAATCCTTTATGCAGCTGTACCCTGTACCTCCCTCCCCCACGCACACACACACACACACACAAGGCTCACTCAGGGATTTGAAACTCTTATTGACAGACACCTCTACATTCAGTTTCTGAAGCTTGTCATTGTGTTTTTAATCCGTCCCTAGCCGAGCATTACCTCTCTGCGCCTGCGTGTAATCCTCTTTGGGATGGGAGCTAGTTGATTACTGCGCATAATGCGCATAAATGCGGGGCTTTTTTCCGATTTGAATTGGAGTTTCCCGCGCGGCGGCCGCTACAGCAGATAAGCGGTAATGGCGCTTATCATTGAAAGCGCCCGAGGCGCGGGAAACCGGACGAAAAGTAGCCGCGCGCCGTCCGCGGTTTAAAAATTCACGTGGTGGTGGCCGATTTAGGCTAAAGGCGGCCGCCACTGTAATACAGTACAAAAAACAATACGGAAAAAAGTATTTTTCTACAGCATTTTGTTGCATTATTATCTGAAATTATTGATTAAAAAAATATATATATTAATTTTTATAAAGCATTTTTGTCTTTATATATATTTTTCATAGACTAATGTGAAGTGCAATACAAAGGGGGTTTAAAAAATAGATTTTATTTTTTAATGCATAATACAGTACAAAAAAACAATACGGAAAAAAGTATTTTTCTACAGCATTTTGTTGCATTATTATCTGAAATTATTGATTAAAAAAATATATATATTAATTTTTATAAAGCATTTTTGTCTTTATATATATTTTTCATAGACTAATGTGAAGTGCAATACAAAGGGGGTTTAAAAAATAGATTTTATTTTTTAATGCATAATACAGTACAACATTTTTTTTATTTTTTTTTGGAAAACACAAATTTCTATACAGTAACTACTGAGAGAGGTGGGAGAGGGGGGGTTTGTGTAAGATACAGACTGGTTTGTACAGTACATGAACACGTACTATTATCTTACACACCCCCACCCTTCCTTGCTTGCTTGCGGCAGTCCTGAAAATGAAAAGAAACAATAAATGCAGACATGGTTATTTTTAGGGCCATACTTACCTGTATCATACTTACCTGTGCCTTATTACTTTCCCTAAGGCCTAGCCATTAAGTTGTATAACAATAGGCAACACAGTCGCAGTATGATCAATATATTTATTACATCTAGCTACGGTGAGTATATTGTTCCAGAAATTCGGTATCCCCTTTTCCAATTCTTCCTTTTTGGACGGTTTCCACACTTTTCTGATATAATCCTTCAACTCATGCCATACCATTTCGATGGGATTAAAATCTGGTGATCTGTAATACAGTAGGAGGGGAGAAAAAAGGTGAATTACGTAAGGAGATATACAGTAAACTATGTAAAACAATGAGAAAAGGTTACCCAACTTACTCCACTGGCGTCTTAACCCAGTTGATACTGCTGGCAAGAATGTGAGATGTCGACGCTGTGTGTTTCGGATCATTGTCCTGGAAGAACCGGTGACCAGATGGGAAATCATTCTTTATGTATTCAACAACATGTGTAATTATGTGATCTTGGAAGAACGCTTTATTCATGATTCCTGGAATCAAGAAAAAAATGGAACATTAGGGTACAAAATACTGAATACAGTACAGCTGTCCAGTGCGTAAGGCCACAGCATGTGGATTTGTGCATTATTTTACCCTCAAAGATAATGATGCATCCTGGTCCTTGTCTAGAGATGGCACCCCACACATGCATCTTCACTGGGTGCTTGGGACGCGGCTTCAGAGATAGGCGTCCTTTTCTGTAGAATCCAAAACGGGCAAACCTCTCAAGCGCTACAGTTGTCTCGTCTGTAAAGATGACATCATTGAAAGTTTCGCCACTTTCAATCCATGCCCGAGCCTGGTCCACTCTTTTTATTTTGTTGGCTTCCCTTATAGGATACGCTCTGTAATGACAAGGAAAAATGTTAGAGCCACAAAATGCTGGACATACAGTACAGTATGATACTGTATTAGGAGGGAGCCTAACATAAAAAAGAGGGCATGGGTGACGTACTGTATACTGTACTTACCTAAAACGCCCATATTTCCATCCCAATTTCCGTCTCATCAACCTGATACTGGTCTCTGATGCTTTTATTTTGTGAGTAGCCTCTAGTGCATTCTTTACCCTTGTGGCACACGTCTCATCATTCGCATCACTCATTTGGTCCACCAGAAGAGTGTTCGCCCTAATGTGTAAAGAAAACAAGAACAATTTGTTACAGTAGGCAAATTTAAAAAAAAAAAAGAATATTTTAAGAAATCTTGTTACACTACCGACACACTTTATTGAAGTGTGGTCGGTACCGCAAGCCGGGAAATCTCCCGGCTTGCTAGTGGCCGCCCCTCGGCGTGCCGCGCGTCATAGACGCGCGGTCACGCGTCATCGGGAGCGTGCGCCCCCTGCACGCGTGTCCAGGGGCTCCCCGAGGGAGCCCTGGTGTCCCGCGATCGCGGGACAGCGGCAGGGGGTTCCGGGGGACCCGGCGGACCCGGCAGCGGTAGGGAGAGCGCCCCGATCGGAGGGCGCTCTTCCGCTGCTTCGGCGTGCGCCCGTCACACTCGGGCGCGCGCCAGGCTACTGCTGCGGCACAGAACGGGCAAATGCTCGAATAAACTGTGCCGCAGCAGTAGGTAAAATTGTAAATGAATGTGAGCTTTCTCCCATCTCTATTTTTTGTACCCTTCCCTCCCCCCCCATTTTTTATTTTCTTCATTCCCCCCCTCTCCCTAAATTTTTTTAAATAAAAATTAAGTTAAAAAAAAAAAAATTCTTATTGTCTGATGTTGCTGCTGCACTTACTGTATTGTACTGTGAGTACACTTTGGGCGCTACAGTATACAGTATGATTATATTAAATAAATAGCCCCTCAAACTGCAGGATTATTAGTTCAAAGAAAACAGAATCTTTTGAAATGATTACACTACAGTATCACGCCACCTCCTAAAGTACAGAAGACAGTACAGTATATTACTGTAGAGTTGACTTAAAAAGCCAGTAACTGATTGTAAGAATGGCAAAAATGTTATACTGTACAGTTGAAAGGTACTGTAAAGATTAATAAAATATTGAACACAGGCATACTAGTACTGTACAGTTCAGTACAAGACGTTGGTAGAGTTATGGAGGACAATACAGTAAGTACTTACTCAGTAGTGACAGTCGGTTTTCTTTTGACGTTTTTTGCCTTCCCATGCGCATGATAACAAACAGTGCTTTTTGCAAAACCGAGGCCCGAAGCAGCTAACCAGCGGTGGATCTGTGCAATGCTCTGTCCATTCTGGTACATATCCTTTATTCTCAAGCTGAGATCTTTTGAAATCCTTTTCTTTGGCATCGCTGCTGATAGAAAAGAATTGCAAGCACACACAGAACAATTCGATGTGAATTCGATGTGTATTGAATATGCATTGAATACACAAAATGGATGGTGTATTTATACTTTAATTTAATGTGCCTCAACGGCACTCGACAGGATTAGTACACAGTCCACCCACTTTTAACACCTGCACCCCGTGTCCATGCCCGCGAAAAAAATTACATAAAAGGTGAGACAAATTGCATAGACTCTCACACACTGATCTCTATCTGAACTTGCTCTTGTCCAGATACTGCATTGTGCATTCGTTGTTCTGTTTCCATGGATCGCCCCCGATTCTACGGACGCAGGAACCAGCTTGCTTCTGCCGTGCAGGCCAACCGAAAGGCGGAAGCTGTTTCCCGGCCAAAACCTAAGCGAAAACCAAAGCAGAAAGAAGAAAATGTTCCGAAGGCTCCCAAGGTTAAGACCCCATGGCCTTATTTTGTAAGGAAGAATATCGGCGCACTTAGCACTGTGCAAGTCAAGTGGAATCCCGATCCTCTCCTGGCACCCCCCGGCTCACCTGCTCCACAACCCATCCCCGACGCTGCTACTCTCCTGGCACTCCTGGCTCACCTGCTCCACAACCCATCCCCAACGCTGCTGTTCTCCTGGCACCCCCCGGCTCACCTGCACCACAACCCATCCCCGACGCTGCTGCTCTCCTGTCAACCCCTGGCCGACCTGCTCCACAACCCATTCTATACGCTGCTGCTCTCCTGTCAACCCAAGGCTCATCTGCTCCACAAACCATCTTTGAGGATGCTCTCCTCCTGGCAACCCCCTGGTCGCCTTCT
This sequence comes from Ascaphus truei, assembly GCF_040206685.1. Classification (NCBI taxonomy): domain Eukaryota; kingdom Metazoa; phylum Chordata; class Amphibia; order Anura; family Ascaphidae; genus Ascaphus; species Ascaphus truei. The sequence continues at coordinate 47,724,314 of NC_134495.1, forward strand.
CCACCACCCACCTACGCAGATGTCTACAGTACGGACCAAAAGATTGATCTTATTTTGGAGACCATGTTGAGTATGGATATGCGCATGGAGAAAATGGAAAGCAACATGGAGAAGATGGCAAGGAAGATGGAGAAGATGGAAAGGAAGATTGTGGGGATGTATTCTCGAGTTCCTGTCCCTGTCCCTGTACGTCCGACGCAGGAGCAGGAGGGTGGCCAGCATGACGTGACCTTCACGCTTCCCTTACCACCAAGCATCCCACGCTCACCCCATCCATCAGAATACGTGTACGAGTATGCCTTTGAGGACGATGTGACAACCCTGGTAAGGCCACAACAGGAGGAAAGCATCCTCCCACACCGCCTACCCTCGCCCGCTGCCAGAAGTACCCCAGCACCAGCCAGGCTTCCAGCGATGCCGGAAATCATCTTGACCGACCTGACCCAGCAAGACAGGGAGAAATACAAGACTGGATCTGCTGGTGTAGCCCAGAAATTTGCCCTGGCAATATTTAAACACCACGTCAGTTTTGAGATGTACAGCGGTTGGACCCACAGTGTAAATTATGAAGGAAAAAAAAGAAAGAAGGCTCTGCCAACAAATTTAAGAAAGACCATTCTGAATGAATTGGAGCGTTATGTCCGTGTTACCCCTACCCTTATGAGAGCTGTGAGAGACACTATAAATGGCCTGTTGAGGCATACAAGGGCTCGTGCTTGGAGTGGCATCCCTCTTGCTAACGACTTTTCCCAAACTCTACAGTAGTGCAAAAGTTTTTCATCCCCCCCCCCCAAAAAAATTACAGTAGCATTGTTTTATTGTTTAATGTGTTTATTCATTTTTAGTTTGTTTTTTATTGTGTCGAAATATTGATATTGTCTAATCATTTTTTGTCAATCAGGCACAGATAAGTACTGTATGTTACTGTATAGAAATTCGTATGTGCAAATAAAAAAAAATGGGTTTTAATTTTTTTTTTAAATACTTACTGTATATTGTCTAATCATTTGTCGTCAATCAGGCACAGGTAAGTATGTTACTGTATAGAAATTCGTTTGTGCAAAAAAACCAAAAAAATTAATAGAAGGTGTTTTTCATGGGTTGTTTTTAATCAAACTAACCATGTGTGTTTATTTACAGTATTCAGGATTTTCAGCTGCTGCAGTGCAAAAAAAGGAAGGGAGGGGGGAGGTGTAAGATCACAGTACTGTGTTTACTTTAAGTACAAACAAGCCTGCATCTTACACAAACCCCCCTCTTCCACCCTCTCTCCAGAACAGTACATTTTTAGAAATCCTGTTGGGGGAAAAAAAATGTTTGTTTTTTTTACAAATCTTTTGAAATGTTGTTATTGTTTAATCTTTTTTAGCAGTAATTACTGGTAATTTGCCAGTAATTACCAGTACTTGTTTCTTTCTACCGTATTTTCAGAGCTGCAGTCCGCTCTCTCCCCCTCATCTCACAATGCCATAACGAAGAAAAAGACCACAGCAAGTGTTTTTTTGTATTACTGTATGCATTAAAAAATAAAAGTACTTTTTGACCGAGCCCCTATTGCAGACCTGGAATTCTTATGAACAGTTCAACAAAGCATCGCACTTTACATACAGTACCAGTACAGTACAATACGGAAAGAAAGGGCACTTCTCTTAACAGTTATTAAAAAAAATGTCCAAATGAGACATACAGTACAGTACCAGTACCATTAAAAGAAAACAGTATTTACTGTTGCACAAGTAGAAAGCATTTAATAATTAAGTAATAATCCCCGAAGAACAGGGCATTACTGGCCAATAATGCCCTGGCTGGAAGAGTTGAAGGCCCGAGGCGAAGCCGAGGGACTTTAACCCAGCCAGGGCATTATTGGCCAGTAATGCCCTGTTCTGAGGGGATTATTACTATTATAGGCTAAATGTAGGCTTTTTTCAGAATTAATAGACACTTTTGTATAGTTATATATATTTGTTTATTAAAATAAAATGGTAAAACCATGAGTCCACCTCTATATACTCTTACACTGCAGATATCTATATCCACACAATACCCCCCCTCTGTATACACACACACACACACACACACAACACAGCAGCTCAACACACAACACAACAAAGCAGATCTACACACACACAAACTGCTGCTACACACACACACACACACACACACACACACACACACACACAACACAGCACCTCCTCACACACAGACACAGACACAGACACACACACACACACACACACACACACACACACACACACACACACACACACACACACACACACACACACACACACACACACACTGGAGCTCTACACACACAACACAGCACATCTACACTCACAACACAGCACCTCTACACACCACAACACAGCACCTCTACACACAACACAACACCTCTACACACAACACAGATCCTCTACACACAACACAGAACCTCTACACACACAAACTGCTGCTACACACACAAACTGCTGCTACACACAAATATAACACAACAGCACAGCACACACACAGCTGCTGCTACACTCATAAACACTGCTGCTGCTGCTGACACTGACACTGATACACACACACACACACACACACACACACACACACACAGACAGAGAGACACTACAGCCAGAAACAAACTGCAGACAGACACTCATTCGCTTTGCAGACTCTCTCTCCCCCACCCCACCAATTCAACTGATTCTTCTCAGTTCACAGAGCAAGGGGGAGGAGTCAACCTGTGGCTGATACTTTTTAACCAATCCCCTGCCCTGTCTCAGAGCTGTTCCTACTTTTAGACCAATCCCCTGCCCTGTCTCAGCTCTTCTGAAAGCTGATTGGCTGAAAATAATCACATTGAAATCAACACTTTGCAAGCAGCTAAATTTCCGGGTATTACTGATTGGATAATGCCCGGAATTTTAACCAATCAGAGGGCAGGAATTTCAATAATGCCCTGAATTTTACTGCTTTAGCCTATAATAAGTAATACATACAGTATGGAATAAAAGATATACATTTTTATTTTTGGTGTTTATATGAAAAGTTGTCCAATGAAACGTACTGTAAAACAGTAGTGATGATGACAGTACTGTACAATGTAAAATAATTTTATATAAAAACAGCAGCCTACTGCAGTACTGTACAGTATAAGGTTTACTATAAAGCTCACAATTGTTCTATACTGTAGGTAGATAAAAATGGCACTGTCACTAAATGTTTGCCCACTTGGCAAACAATGCGAAAGCAACTTTTAAAATAAGAGGTCCATCCAAATCCCTTCTTTTTTCTTTTTGCGCTGGATGTCAAAGTTTCGATTCTGGGGAAAAACAAAAAAATATGCTATTATTATTGGTATTGCGCATGCGTCAAGTCACTTCATTGGGAATTAAAGCAGCCGTTCAACCTTTGTGGACGATGAGAACAAACTTCTGATTTGCTCTGACTCTTGAAGCCCACCGTCTCCCTACATTTGTAAGCTGCAGCAGCGTCACGTACTTCAGCGGCCAATCAAATCGATCTTCAAAGTGCACTCAACAGAGAAACATACCCTCACCTCAACTCGCATACAGTAAAGTACTGTATTGTATTGATGCACATAAGTACAGTAGTACTAGAGGCTAAAAACTTAACACTATCATGTACAGTACATTATACTGTAGTAAAGTGTAATACAGTGTAGTACATTACTGTATACAGTACCTTCTTTATAAGCCTTATAAGCTTTGCCAAACGGGTGATGACAGCTGATGATGCTGGAAAACATTTTGGTACTGGTTCTGCAAGCTTGTTCGTACGCGAAATCATGCTCAGGCTGGAAATTTTCCAGGTATTCTGGCGGGGACAGGTACAAAGGATTTCCGTTCCCAAGGTTATCACTGACAGTCGGACCGGACACCGGTGCCGGTGGTGCTGTTGCCGGCACATTGCTGGATTGGGATTGACGAATCTTGTATGGGTTAAACCCCACTTTTCTTCTTTTGAGATTGCCATGATCAAACATACTGTGAAATTCTGTCATGACACCCCAATACCCGCATATCTCTCCGGCAGGAGGGGCAATACGAAAAAAACAATCATCGCTACTTAAGGTTCTTCTTATCGCACGCTTCCACCCATGAACGTCAGGTGAAAACTTGTAAAAATCGTAGTTCGATATAAAATATTCATATATTTCAGATACAGTCGCAATCTTTTCTGCTGCAGAATTAATCGCTGAATATATAAAAAACGCGTAACTGCAGTCAGGTTTTTTATACGTCTGTGGTGTAGCCATAATGTCCACTCAGCAATTGCGCAGGGAAAGAATGTTATTAAAAAGGCACACATTGAGTATTTTAATGCTTTTTATTGAGAACGCCTAATTTGATAACGTCTTCGAAAAAACAAGGTCAATTCACAATGGGCCACTGTAAATTTGTACACCAGTATCTGTTTTAAACACCTGCACCCTTACAAAGTAGCGAAGCAGTGTACTGGTACACATTCCAATTCAATCCAATTCATTCATTGCATTCATTTCTGCCACCTGGCGGATGCGCAAAGAATAGCAGCCAAATTATAATTAATTAACTCTGCCACATGGCGGATACGAGAAGAATTGCATCCAAAGAAACAATAAACCATTAAATTAAACAGATCTACTGCGTCCGGTTGCCCGGTGCCGGATTGCGCGAACGCGGCATGATCAGTGATAAAACGAAAAAATGCCGAATGGAATACAGCGGTCAACACGAAAACTGATTCGTGATGTGTTCGAATAACGGCCGCTGCATCAGTATAAGCACCCGCCACGCATCACAGCATACCTGTCCCCCAGTAAACCGGAACAGTCTCACCTGTGACCTCCGCGACGACGTCATACCCGATGTACGTTTCGCGCTCGGGACTAGTGCTTTCTCAAGGTGGGAGGTAACAATTACAATGATGCCGGTATCATATATACCTGTGGATCGGGAGGCTCATTAAAGTGTACCCAATCACCAGATCAGGTGAAATGCAGCCAAAATGTGCTTCTCGCATAGTGGTAGATAAATAAATAAATAAATAAATAAGCAGTAGATAACGGGGGGGGGGGGGAGAGAGAAGGAAGGAGAGAATATATATATGCCCTGCATATAGTAGGAGATCACTAACCCAAACCCCTTATACTCAAGTGTATTTTCCCTGATACTAGGTGACTGTTTAAATGCAGAATGTAAATCATGATGTAAAACAAACATGTGTGTGAATGAGGGCCATCAACACTATAACCAACCCTCTGAAACTAATGCAGAGGAGGGGAGGATAGATGTGACACATATGATGATATAGTCGATCTAAACGGGTATATATTAGTGTAGGAATTAACTAACCTGGGCTGTCCGTCCCTTAGGTCAAAACGGACATCAAGGATTACACTATATACCTGGGTCCCCCTAGAGTCAACTGGTAGACACCAACGATGTAAGATGATGTATGACCTTAATTCATATAAATGAATTGTAGATGTAGCCCTCATTCAGACCCATGGGACTGAGAGTTTTAAGTGTGTAAATCCATTTACATTCAGTCTGCAAATGTTTCCTATCCCAATCACCTTTCCTTGGGCCCCAAGGTATATGTTTAATACCTATAAAGACTAATTGTTCACTGTCTCCATTGTGTTCATTAACCACGTGTCGGACCACTTGTGTATCTGTGGCGTTTCGGATTGACGATAAAAGGAATAAAGGGCACAATGGATTTAGAATATCCAAACTCATTTATTGAGCCAACACAACGTTTCGACCGTACTGGTCTTTATCAAGTGACATAGTGGCATAAACATAATCCCTTCAAACAACATATAAATAGTGCTCCAAACCCCATAATGCAACATGTTCAATCAGTGATGATGGTGTTCATGTGCTTAACTAGTCCACCCTTCCAATGAAATATCTTAATTAGCTTATCTCTATCAGATGTTTTGAGACACTCCTGTGTGTCATGGGATCTTTTGCATTCTCCCCACTTCCTGGTTAATCGGCGGCGTCCATCTTGATGATGTCATCCATCGGGGTCCTCAGCTTGTTGAGAACACTCCCCACATCTGGGTTCCTCTGCGGCGTCCATCTTTAATGACGTCATCCATCTTTGAAGACATACAGGTCCTCCGTTCCTGGAACGCATTTCTCACGCTATGCGTTTCATATCCCGCGCATGCGCTGTTCATTTAGTCCTCGATTTCCTTCAACCTGCTTCCCTTTGGACCGCATGAGGCGCAGACTGCGTGTCACTATCTGCGCATGCGCTTGTTGATCCGCCCGCAGTAGGAGGGATGAACTAATCTTCAATCTTCCTCTTTGGTGGTTCCGCGAAGTATCCTCGTCTCCTTATATTCAATGGGTGGGGGGGGGGGGGGAAAGAATGTGTTGTCTTCATGATCATTGATCCGTAATGAGTATAAAAAGAAAGAAAAAAGGTGGAATACATCAGCACAGCACTGTGAACTACTTGCAAAATATATCTTCCGACAGTGCAAAGTGAATTATAATAAAAAAAGTGATTAAAAGAAAGGTTTGTCTTTGTCATATTTATAATTCACAACCCTTTGAGGTATACTGACCTTACAGCTTTTATCCAATACAGCAAGCAGTGGCAGCAACCTATAGCTAGTGGGAAAGAAACAATATTTATCTTTCCTCTATGAAGCACCCTAATGACAAAAAGTCATTCAGTCCATTGGGATAAACAGTGTCTAATATATGAATCCAGAAGGATTCACGCTGTAGTAGTAAAACATTCCTGTCTAGACCTGCCCTTGCTTTTTAACATGCTCAATACCCATTAGTTTTAGTGAAGATATTGGGTGACTGAAATCACTACAATGTCTGATAAGAGCAGTATCTTCTGCACGATGGTTAATTTTGCTTTTATGTTGGATAAATCTTGTTTTGAGCATACGATTGCTCTTACCGATATAACATAATCCACATGGACATTTAATCATGTACATTATATTTGTGGTTGTGCAGGTGATACGATCTTTAATTTTAAACAATTTGCCACTTCTGGGATGATAAAACTTGTCCCCAGTGTTTAGACTGTTACAGATGCTACATCCATAATATTTGAAACAGCCTGCCTTGGGTGAACTCAAGAAATATGGAGTAGTATAGTGTTTCTCATTATCGGCTTTAATTAGGATGTCCTTTAAATTTTCTCCCCGTCTATAAGCAAAACGTGGGAAATCTTTACAGACATCCTTAAGAGTGTCGTCATTCTGTAGTATTTTCCAGTGTTTCTGGAGTGTTTTTTTAATAAAACCACTGGCAGTTGTAAATTTACTGACAAATGTAAGACGATCACTTTTAAAAGGTAATTGTGGAGACTTATTAAAAACTGTAATGATTTCAGACCTATTATGTCCCCTTTCCACAAATCTCTCCTCAATCTCTTTTAGAGTATCATCCAATTTAATTGGCCTGTCTACTATTCGTGTAGCTGTAATTTTTTGAGAGAATGGTAGCATTTGTTTCAGGCGTTCTGGGTGGAAGCTAGATGCATGCAAGGTACTGTTCCTATCTGTGGGCTTCCTATAGAGATCACTATGCAGTTCTCCATTTTCATATGTAAGGAGCACATCTAGATACGAGATCTGTTTTGTGCTCCAATTTTTAGTATATCTTACAGTAGTATTCAGCCCATCAAGATAATCAAAGAAGTTGGTAAGTTCCTCCTCTGTACCTTCCCAAAGAAATAGCAAATCGTCAATTTATCTACAATAAAATAACATCTTATTGTAGTGCTCTGAAGAATAGATGTATCTCTCCTCAAAATCAGTCATATATAGGTTAGCGTAGGATGGGGCTACATTGCTGCCCATCGCCGTCCCTGCTGTCTGTAAATAAAAGGTCTGTTCGAACTTAAAATAATTCTTATATAGAACAAAATGTAGGAGCATGATATAATCCACAGGTGGATTTGATTTACGTGAATTAGTAAGGTTTTGTCTAATGACATCTAAACCACTATCATGAGGGATAATAGTGTACAAATTTGTACGCACAGTACCTCTGGGTGAAAGATCCATAATTATGGTGACAATGGATGTAACAAATTTGTACACTATAATCCCTCATGATAGTGGTTTAGATGTCATTAGACAAAACCTTACTGTACTAATGATGAGGCTGTGGTTGTTATCTTTGCTGTGTATCTTCATTTCAGGTGAGAGGGTGGGGGCACAGTTAATTCAATTAGTAACAATGGTGGCTCTGAATCAGACAGATATATTTATTTAGACTCAAAGCCTGGAGGAAGTTTAAGGGGTTCTATGCTGTGACTAGAAAGTGTTAATTTATATGTATACAGTACTTATTTCACTTTATTTACTGTATTTCATGGGTTTCTCTAAAGAGAAAGAGGGGTCTGGATAGTTTGACCCTGAAAAAATTCTTTAGGGTACATTTTTTTCATAATTCCTTTTGCTAATATTTTTTCTTTAAAGTTGCAGGACTCTCCAGAGCTGAAAATGTCACACAGACACCGCCTCAAGTGACAGCTCAGGAGGGAGGACAGGTCACTTTTTATTGCATATATGAAACAATAGATACCACTCCGTATCTCCACTGGTATGTCCAACATCCCGGGATACTGTAAATCCTGGGTTTATTCTAAGGCGATACCAGTATCACAAAGAAGAGAAGGAGCCTGGCACAAACTATGCGGCACAGCTAAACAAAGAGAACAAATCCATCTACCTGAGAGCTTCTGATCTCAGTGTGTCTGACTCCGGGATGTATTATTGTGCTCTGAGGCCCACAGTGTCTCTGTCCGTATACTCCACCGTACAGGAACCGCTGTCTCTGTCCAAGGTGCTAACACTGTTTGTATCTCCTGTGTCTGCACTCAATACCAACACAACATGAACAGACACAGATAGTAGGATTTGAGCATAAATAACAAGAAAAATGAAATCCCGATAAGGAAATAATCATTTTATTTGTTTGGGTAAGGGTTGGACTTTTAGAAATGAACAGAAGGACCCACATATAGTTTTATTTCCCCCAAATCTTTTCTGTTTATAATTTATATTACTTTATACTTTTGATTGCTCAGTTTTATAACGTATTAAACTGAAACTTACAAAAACATGCACGTTAAGCAAGCCCTCCCTACCTCATCCTTTTGCTCCATTCAATTACCTTTCTTATCACTATTTTGGGCAAAATCATTGCAGAAAAATAAAACTCTATTATAAAGTGAAGTAAGTGCCATGAATGACAATCTGACGATAAACAAAATATGTGATAAATGAATGACAATGCATTTTAATATCTATTCCCCTTTATTAATAACTCCACGTGGATTCTTTTTTCAGTGATTCAGTAAAACACCACTAGGAGGCGCTAGGAGACAGTAAAGATTTCTACGTACAATTCAGCATTGAGAACTGTGTTTTTAAGCAGGTTGCAGTGTAAGGCCCCGGACATGTTTGCTGCGTGCTTGCGGAAGCATGCTGACGCGCGCTCCCGCTCAGCACTGAGCCCCTACAGCCGCAATTAGAGCGGCTTTAGTAGGGGCTCACCTGCGCTTCCGCGTGCTTGCGGAAGCGCAGGTCTTGGGGGAATTTAAAATTCCCCCGCTTGCCGGCGAGACAGGCCGGTCACGTGAGCGGTTCGCCCAATGAGGGAGAACCAGCTCCGTGACGTCACTGGCCCGCCCCCGGCCAGTGACGCGCCCGCCCCCGGACCGCCCCCGGACCGCCCCCTGACGGCTGCTGAGAGCGCTTGCGGTAAGCAACCGCAAGGCCAGGGAAAGCACCCGCTTTCCCTGCGCCTCAGCGCGCCTCAGCATGCCAGCAGGGACCATGGACTCGGCCTAAGATTCCTTTAGTAAGGACCAGCCTAACACCTTGGTGATTATGGGGTTACGTCTGCATGGAAGACTGGAAATTGCAAGGGTCCTTGCGCAGGAGGATCTGAAATAGAAGTACCAGTAGAAGAACAAGCTCCGAACCAGTGTAAAAATTATCTGATATAAATCTGTGCTGGGGTCCAGTCATCCCTACACTAGGTCATTCATGTCCGCTGAAGTCAGCACACGGATCTAAGGTGACACATGACCCCCAAACTATCTGCACTCAGCCCCTCAGGTAGACCCAACCCAGCCAGGAGGGCTTAATACAGAAGAGGTGTGTGCTTCTAACATTGGTTTCCTCTTCCGGATTCCTTCACTTTTCTTAATATCACATTGATCAGAAGAAAATAAAATGTTTTGCCTCAGCAGAAAAATATAAAATATCATCTACATTTACACAGGAGATTTGCTGAGCGAGTGGGGGTGGGGTATGTGGGTAAGTGCCTCAGAATGAAAATTAGGCCACCCGGAGAGGACTCAGGGGGTTGTTAACCCCTGCATACTGTGGCAGGCTGTGTGTTATTGCTAGAGGAGCCCTACGCAAGATCGCCAGGAAACTACAACCCATCCTCCAGGAAGATACAAGACTGCAACAGGTCTTCCCTGAAGCACCCTTATTATCATACAGACAACCCCATAATCTCAAGAATATTATGGTGAGGAGTAAAGTATTCAGCAGTACAACTGAATGCGGGACAAAACCATGCCAGGAACCAAGGTGCAAAACCTGCGCAATGCTCCACACCGCGGACACAATACAAATACCACACAGGAATCGGGAATACAAAATCAGAGGAAGGTTCACCTGTTCCTCCAGCAATGTTGTGTACCTCATCATGTGCATGAAATGCCCAGGGGGCTGCTACTACATAGGTGAGACAGGGCAGGGGCTAAACAAGAGAATGAACCTGCATCGCCACAGCATCACACGCGGAACAAGATACAGTCCTGTCGGCGAATATTTCTCTGACTCTGGCCATAAGATGAACGATCTGAGGGTTGCCGTACTCCAAGGTAATCTTAAAACACCGAAAGAGAGACGGTTGCATGAATACAAATTTATGCAACTGTTCGGGACACTTAGCAGTGGCCTAAACAGAGATCGAAATTTTATGAGTCGTTACTGACACAAGTAAACTCTCTTCCCATGAGCGCTATAGGCCATGTCTGTACATACTGTGCTATATGTATGCACACACAGCTGTCTCTTACACATACTAATACTCCTTGTTTTTCCATCCCTATACACCTATAGGGACCACATAGTATCCACACACACTTTTAGTTGTGCTACAACCTACCCACACCATTTATATCCACTCCCTCTCCACACACCTTTTGTAAAGCACTGTATATACTGTGGGCTCTCCATTCATTTATATTCACACAGATACACACACACACTCTTACATCACTTGCTTTCAGGAACCTTTTGACACCTCTAGTAATAATAATAATAATAATAATAATAATAATAGCATGTTCTTGTATAGCGCTGCTAATTGTAGAGACATTTTGCAGGCACAGGTCCCTGCCCCCTAGAGCTTACAAATTATGTTTTTGGTTGCCTGAGGCACAGGGAGGTAAAGTGACTTGCCCAAGGTCACAAGGAGCCGACACCGGGAATTGAACCAGGCTCCCCTGCAGCGATCTCAGCGTCAGTCAGTCTTTACTCACTGAGCCACTCCTTCTCCTAGCCATAAAACACATCCACACCGGGGGAAGGACTAGCACAGATAACATTCCAAGAGACACTGTGTTTAAGTATACCCTTTGCTTGCTTCATTCATTGTAACATCGCCGGAAGAAGAGATCAGTGTATCTCGAAAGCTCGCACAAATAAAAGCATTTCTTTAGCCACAGAACGGTATCATCTATTTATTTTAATATATATATAGAGAGAGAGAAGAACAGAGAGCGCACGTCCCATAGTGTAAAACAGTACATTTAATTAATAAAAAAGAGGACAAGGGGATTAAGAACACTCACAAAGGTACAAGATAAAAAGGCAATTTGTGATATATAATCACCACCAACAAGGCCGCACCGTCCTGAAACAAATCAGATGGAAGATTGTCCCTCCGGTTCACATCCAGCAGTGGTCGGGTGCTTTGAAACAATGTCTCTCGGCGTCAGTGCAATTTGGAGATTTTTCAGCCTCAGATCAGCTCCTTGTGCTCTCCGGCCGTAAAGCGCGCACTGCGTGATGACGTAGTGTGTCTGTGTGTATAGCAAATAATATATAAATTGATGTTATAAAATACAGCAGCACTTGTGTGTATATATATATATATATATATATATATATAAATATATATATAGTTGCAGACCTGTCTAAGACATGCAAATGAGCATACAGTAATTTTTCCATTTGCTATATGCTTTACTGTGGAGGGTTTTTGTCACTTTTTTTACCCACCATAACTTAGCTAAGTGTGGTAAAACCTATCCCTGCTTCATTTGCAAAGCCAGTATAACCAACCTGTGAAATGCAGCAAGAAAAAGTGTACAGAGGACCATGCTATATGGTTGTGAAGCAAGAGGAGCATGGTGTGCTCATTTGCATGTAATTTCCCAGAATCCCTTGCTGCATTGGAAGCACTGTGTGCTGGGTGATAATGGTGAAAGGCGGGGTTGCAGACCTGTCCAAGACATGCAAATGAGCATACAGTAATATTTCCATTTGCTATATATATATATATATATATATATATATATATATATATATATATAAAATAAAAAATAAATAGATGATACCGTTCTGTGACTAACGAAATGCTTTTATTTGTGCGAGCTTTCGAGATACAATGATCTCAGTTACATCGCCGGAAGAAGAGATCAGTGTATCTCGAAAGCTCGCACAAATTAAAGCATTTATTTTGCCTCAGAACGGTATAGTCTATTCATTTTTTATTATTACGCTTGGCTAACACGGTACTGATACCTCTACATATATACATATATATATAATTATCTATATATCTATTATTCAAGATTCTGCATATATAGGCTGAAGGAGCAGCTCAGTGATAACAATCTTATTAGACGTGCTCATAGTGTGCCCTCTGTGTGTTAGATAGTCCTGCTCTGTTCCTCTATACATGTGCAATGATACAGTATCAGTGACCCAGTTACAGACTCCTCCCCACTTCCTAAATGGCTTCTCTCAAAACCTTAACTACACAACCCACACTTTGTCACAGAAACATTTCCTTGCTTAAGATGAGACTGTGGTTGTGTGTGGTGCTTTGTATCGTTGTATCAGGTAAGATGAGGCAGAACTAAACAATGGAATCACAATTGTGGCTCTGAATCAGGGAGATGGATTTTTTACACTGGAAACCTGTGGAAAGTTGTATTGAGTCAATGCTGTAGATTAGAAATGTGTTAGTTTTAATTGGTACACAGTGTCATACTATGTCACACTATGTCACACTGTGTCACACTATGGTACACTGTGTCACACTATGGTACATTGTGTCACACTATGGTACACTGTGTCACACTATGTCACACTGTGTCACACTGTGTCACACTACACTGGCGACACACTTTATTCGAGCTTGGCTAGTCCCACGAATTCGGGTATACCCGGGTGTATTTAGGTTTGTGACTGTTTTCTGCCCGAGTGCATTGAGTTATTTTCCAAGCAGGGATTGAAGCATTTTATTCCCGCTGGCTGCAATACTGCACAGTATATATATATAAACTGCATTACAATTCATGAATTTATGCCATCTGGTAGACACGCGAAGCATTGCAGCCTATTAAATCCTAATCATTATCATTTAACAGATCAGCCGCCCATCAGCCAGGCATGAACCCAGGCTGGGAAGGCAAATGCAACGGGGCTTGTCAGAGGTTAGGAGTGGCGCATTCCAGGTATCTGCCAGGTACATACCGGGTATTTGCTCGAATAAAGTGTGTCGGTGCAGTATGGTACACTGTGTCCTACTCTCTGTATTGAGTGCATGTTTTTGAGGATTAAGTGAGGATCAGACAGACCTGACTTTAGGAGTTTTGCACTGAACTAAAGTCTTGATTGTGCTTCTTCCTTCTCTTTTGCTAACATTATGTATCTCTTTATTGCAGAACTCTCCATGGCTGACAATGTCACACAGACAATCCCTGAAGTGACATCTCAGGAGGGAGGGCAGGTTACATTTGACTGCCAATATGAAACGATATCTAGCAACCCGGATTTCTTCTGGTATGTCCAACACCCAGAAACATCTCCTCAGTTTATTCTGCGGAGAGATTATTACAGTAAGAATGAGGAGGAACCTGGGACAAACTATGCTGCAAAACTGAACAAGGAGAACAAATCCATCTACCTGAGAGTTTCTGATCTCAGTGTGTCTGACTCTGGGGTGTATTTTTGTGCTCTGAGGCCCACAGTGTCTCTGTCCGTATACTCCACTGTACAAGAACCTCTGTCTCTAACCAAGGAGCTAACACTGTGTGTATCTCCTGTGTCTGCACTCAATACCAACACAACATGAACAGACACAGATAGTAGGATTGAAATATACATAACAAGAGGAATTCTATTGAATCCTTGATAATTAATAAACATTTTTTTTGGTAAGAGTTGGGCTTTTAGAAGCTAACAGAAGGAGCCACATTCAGCCTGATTTCCCTCAAACCAATGTGTTCATAATTTATATTACTTTCCATATACTTTTGGTTGTGCATTTTTATAACTTATTAAACAGAAACTTGCAAAGCATGTAAGTTAAGCAAGCCCTCCCTATCTCATCCTAATGCTCCATTTAATCACTTGTCTTTGTTATTTGGGGAAAAATCATTGCATATTAAATATACTATTATAAAAAGAATTTAGCATCATAAAAGACCATCTGATATTTTGATAAACAGCTGATTATGTTCTTGAGAAACAGAATATGTGAAAAATGTATAACAATGCACCTTTTCACCTTTATCCATAATCCCATGTGTATGCAATTATATTATACGTTCAGCAATAATGGAAGTGCCGTTAGAGGGCGCTCAAAGACAGTAACACTTTCTAAGTACAACTCAAGTTAGGGGTCTGGTTTGTGAGGGGGTTGCAGTGTAAGATTGCTTTCCTAAAATCATAGAAATGCAATCCACTGAAATTACATTTTTGTATTGAAGGGCTCGGATATAGAAACATTGAATATGCCGACAGATAAGAACCACATAATCCACCTAGTCTGCCCAAATTGTTTAAAACCTCAGACTATTGGATCCTTTGCTATCTTTTCTATGTAACACAGCCTTTTATTTATGACAAACAATATTTGAATTCCGTACTGCTTCAGCCCCTACATCTGTTGGGTGGTTATTCCACTGATACACTACCTTCTGCATGAATTAATGAAATATTTTACTTGCCCCATACGAGTTGATGGCCTCCCTCTTCAGGGCAATGAGCCCCCCACAATCAAAACCCACAAAAGACTGATGTCCAACAATTAAAAAAAAAATATTCCAAGTGCCTGATGGACAAAAACCACAAAATCACCAAACATCCCCTCAAAAACAATGCACATGCCTGATTGCAAAAATAAATACATAAAACCCAAGAAAAATCATTTCTAGGTATTTTTCTGGAAAGAGTAAATCCCACCATTTTCTACTGTAGTTTCTTTGTTCAGTAATTTTTCTAATTTGTCAAATTCTGAGTTAATTATATCATTTTCTTTCATATTGGGGGTATTTATTTTTATCAGAATGGCTTCAATGTCGCTATTTCTTTTCAGTCTTTTCGATTAGATTTTTCTAATTCATCATTAGTTTCCATTCTACAAGTGTGGAATTCTAGCAGTGTATTAGACTATACAAGTGTGTGAAATACAAAAAATAGCTGCCGAGGGTTAAAGTGTGGGGAAAACCAAGAAATGGAAAAATAACCCGGCGCTTGTGGTGTGAATTAAATATATTAAATATCAATAATGGCAGCTCTAACCCCAAACCAGAATGTACAGTACCTCTAAATTCTATAAACAAGTGAATATCGAATGTCTCTATTTTTCCATTTCGATTCCTACGTTAAGACTGCGTGAAGAAAAATGTATAAAGATTGAATTTGGATTTATAGAATTCAGAATCATTTAACATCCAAGCTAAGGATTCTCCCCTCTATAACCACATTCTATGTGCCTGAAAGATGTAACTGACTGAAATGATGCTGTGAAAGATGTTTCTATTGTCTCTGAATAAATTGAGAAATGAACCGGACCGTGGACTGTTTTATATATATACTGAAAGGTGGGACATTTATTTGCACCCATCTAATGAGCAAATGTTCAGCAGTGACAAACACAAACTCTGCAGCCAGAGCAGGTGACATCGCTGTCTGCTATCAGAACTCTTTTATATATTAGGTTACACACATGCTGCTGCTCGTGGCATGAGACCACGGTACTCTGATTTGATACTCATATATCTCTAATGCTCTGAAAAGGCTACCAAGCTGTGATGCGTCACACAGATATATTCAGTCTTTTAGGTAGTTATTTAGGTGATTGGAAGACAGGAACATAGAGACAGTGTAACAAGTTTGTAGATATAATTACACTCTAGCCAGATATGGGGAAGCGTGAGAGAGAAAGGGGGCTATACTGTATGTAGAGGAGAGGCAGGTGAGGAGAGATGCTATGAAGGAAAAGCAGGTGAGACGACGAACATGTAGGGGACAAGCTGGAGAGGAGAAGAGCATGTGAATAAGGTGAGCAGGGGAGTACAGTATGTGGGGAGAGGTGAGGATGGAAACATGTGGGGGAGAAGCATGTGATGAAGAAGCATATGTGGAAAAGCAAGTGAGGAAGGGGGCATGTGGAATCCTGAAATATTTGGTTTATTTGCATATTTTGAAAATGTAGGGTATGTACAGCATGGTATGTATGAGTTACACTGATATTTTACTAGTCCCATCATATGAAGGGAGTTTCACACCCCTGATATATAAGGTGCATATTACAACATTAGGACAGACAACAGAGGGTTGTCATAAATGGAACTTTTTCAGGTTGGGCTAAAGTCGTGAGTGGAGTACCTCAAAGATCGGTACTGGGACCCCTGCTTTTTAACTTGTTTATTATTGACCTTGAGGTTGGGATCAAGAGCAAAGTCTCCATCTTTGCTGATGATACTAAATTGTGTAAGGTAATAGAATCAGAGCAGGATGTAATTTCTCTTCAGAAGGACTTGGAGAGACTGGAAACGTGGGCAGGTAAATGGCAAATGAGGTTTAATACAGATAAATGTAAGGTTATGCATTTGGGATGCAAGAATAAAAAGGCGAATTACAAATTAAATGGAGATATATTGGGGGAATCCTTGATGGAGAAGGATTTAGGAGTGCTTGTAGACAGCAGGCTTAGCAATAGTGCCCAATGTCATGCAGTAGCTGCAAAGGCAAACAAGATCTTATCTTGCATCAAACGGGCAATGGATGGAAGGGAAGTAGACATAATTATGCCCCTTTACAAAGCATTAGTAAGACCATATCTTGAATATGGAGTACAATTTTGGGCACCAATCCTAAGAAAAGACATTATGGAACTAGAGAGAGTGCAGAGAAAAGCCACCAAATTAATAAAGGGGATGGACATTCTAACTTATGAGGAGAGGCTAGCTATATTGGATTTATTTACATTAGAAAAGAGGCGTCTAAGAGGGGATATGATAACTATATACAAATATATTCAGGGACAATACAAGGAGCTTTCAAAAGAACTATTCATCCCACGGGCAGTACAAAGGACTCAGGGCCATCCCTTAAGGTTGGAGGAAAGGAAATTTCACCAGCAACAATGGAAAGGGTTCTTTACAGTAAGGGCAGTTAAAATGTGGAATTCATTACCCATGGAGACTGTGATGGCAGATACAATAGATTTGTTCAAAAAAAGGTTGGACATCTTTTTAGATGGGAAAGGTATACAGGGATGTACCAAATAAGTATACATGGGAAGGATGTTGATCCAGGGATTAATCCGATTGCCAATTCTTGGAGTCAGGAAGGAATTAATTTTTCCCCTTAATGGGGTTTTTTGTTTGCCTTCCTCTGGATCAATAAGTAAGTATAGATATAGAATAAAGTATCTGTTGTCTGAATTTAGCATAGGTTGAACTTGATGGACGTACGTCTTTTTTCAACCTCATCTACTATGTAACTATATGTAACTATGTAACAATGGTTTTTGTCAAAAAGTTGTATATGTTTTACATTCCATCAGGTTCCAATTTTATGACTTCCCCCTCTTTCTGATTGGTAATACGTCTTCAGCTTTACTTTCTTACCATTTTATACATTATATCTGTACAAGATAATGTGTCAAATCCAGTTTAGGAAACTTTAGAGAATGTATCTTTTTAATGGATTTCTCTAATTCACTGAACTATTCTTCACTTTTACAGAGAGCAAAAGTGCTCGTATTAAGCAAAGATGGTGGATCAATGAGCCAGTCCTTTACTACTGAAAACTCAATAAAAGTGTTCCTGTTTAATGACAGGTTTAATATTTTCAAAGTAGGTGTGGTCAATGTTCAACAAACAAAGAGAAGCACTTAACCCCCCCCCCCACCCCCCCCACACACACACACACGCTCCCACTTAGCCTGACATACCAGTAACTACCTCTAGGTGGCACTTAAGCTACAATAAGATTTAGATTAGAAGCAAATGCAGTGTCTCCTTCTCATATATTGTAGCACACAACACAAAAGCAGACACAACTCCTCACCACCTAACATGGGACTCTGGCTGTGCGCAGTGATCTGTGTGTTACTGACAGGTACGATTAGGAAAGGGATGGAAACCGGTTTCTGGGAGGCCACTCTAGAGCTGCTTTATTATTTATAGTGCTAAGGGTTTGAAAACACCATAAAAGTCAAGAGAATGAAACTGCACGGAAATTATTTTGTAAAACAATCTATAATTACTTTGGGATTGGAAGGTTAAAGTGGGAGAAATTCAGAGAAGGATGTCAAGTTTAGTCACCGAAGTTACTCAATCAGGAAGTTTTACTTCTTTTATTTCTGTGGACGATACTTTTGGGTGGACAATTCTCTAAGCCAGAAATGTGTCCAATTTTCCATATGTATTCCATAGGGTTTCCGAAGGAGACAAATGTTCACACGACCAACTTTGAAAGATTTATTTTAGACTATATTCCTGAATTGGTTTCTCCTCTTTCTATTGATAATGTGGATTCTTGCTTTATTCACAGGGTTTTCCAGAGCTGACAATGTAACACAGACATCGTCTGAAGTGAGAGCTTCTGTGGGAGGACAGGTTACACTTGATTGTAAATATGAAACTAAATATAGCGACCCGTATCTGTTCTGGTATGTCCAACACTCAACAGGGATGAGTCCTCGGTTTATTCTAAGGAGATATCAGTATCACAAAGAAGAGAAGGAGCCTGGCACAAACTATGCTGCACAACTGAACAAGGAGAACAAATCCATCTATCTGAGAGTTTCTGATCTCAGTGTGTCTGACTCTGGGGTGTATTATTGTGCTCTGAGTCCCACAGTGTCTCTGTCTGTATACTGCACTGTACAAGAACCGCTGGCTCTGTCCATGGTGCCAACACTGTTTGTATCTTTTGTGTGTCTGCACTCAATACAAACATCACATGAACAGACACAGACTGTAGGATTTAAGTACAAATAACTAGAAAAATGTATTTGAATCCAAGATAATCAACTATTTTCAGTTCAGATAAGGGTTTAGAGACAAACATAAGTATCCACATACAGTACAGCTTGGTTTCATCCAAATCACCCTGTTAAAAAAATTATATTTACTATGTTATACTTGTGGCTCTGCAGTATAATCACTTATTAAACGTGAAATGTACAAAAATCAATGTTAATCAAGGAAGCTCTCCCTATCTCCTATGTTGCTTCATTAAATCCCATTTCTAATCACTAATTAAGGGTGGTTAGTCCTCCCGGGGGTGGAGGAGGAGCTAACCCCTTGCTTACCTTAGTAGTTAGTAAAGCATTGCATGGTACTAATGTGGCCAAGGGGGGTTGATAGCATAGTTTAATTTTGATATTAATCCCTTTGTTGTCAGATAGTCATGGCTAGTTGACCTGTGGGCTACTGATATATACTGTCATGTATTTTAGAAACTATTTTATTATGTATTTCAAGTTGGTTTAGCTTATCTGGCCTTTGCATATAATGGCCGGTATATTGACCATTATATACTGTACATATGAAGGAAAGGGCTAATACCAGCGTGGAGTATCTGATAAATTATCTACGGTTTTTCTGCCATCAGCCCAAATTGATATATATATATCAGAATGTGATGAATAGCCTGTTGCAGGGTACATGCAACTACACACGTGGGTTTCTTGCCAAGGCTTATTTATTTAGCCTTAACAGATATACAACACACAAAACAAAAATAGCTTTTCTTCAGGAAAAACAAAACGAAACCGTTTCTCGTTAGCAGACAGTGTGTAACTCAGGCAGCAATCCCTTTTCTAAGCAGGAGACAGACAGTTTATAATTCAGTTACTTTGTTTATCAGACCTTGTATCAGGAAATCTCTTTAGCAGCAGCTTACTCCTCTCTCATCAACAACCAAGATCCATGTGTCTATAGCCTGGGTTTTAACACACCTTGATTAGGCAGCTGGGATCCAACTAATTGTCCTGAGGTTCCCAGCTGAAGTTAACCTAGTCAGTGCTGCACTGCAGACTAGACATAGGTTTGCCAGGCATATAACTGGTGGCTTTTATTTACCATGTCACATAGACGTTTGAAAGGAAAATCCGTTATTTCCTCCCCTGGCTTCAGCACCGAGAGGAACCTTTCCCCTGCCAGGTACACTGAAGCCTTGTGACTGGATACACTATCTGCAACCGTTTTGCAGCAGACTTCCCAGGAAGCTTCACGCCCTGCAACTGTTATCTCCGGTCTTCGGTGAACTTTTCAGGCCTGGGAGACGAACCAAATGAAACGTAACGCACGCCAGGTTTCAAATCCTTTGTCTCAATTTATTACTCATAGGGTAATGATTTTTATACAGAAAGAAAAAAGATATTAGTTAGAGGCGTAACATAGGCGTATCATAGGCGTGACATAGGCGTATACTAGGTGTGTCTTGGGCGTAGCTTTAATTAGAGGCGTGATTTAGGGGCAGGACATATTAGTGGCGTGACTTTTGAGACGTGTCCCTTTTCAATACAAGCAATGTTCTGAATACATAGCTTATTCATTGTCTGTTATCAAAAGAGACCTTGAGTCTTAGCAACTTTATTTCACTACCTTGCTTCTTGCAGAGAACTATGCTATTATATTCTACTAAAACACCAGGAAATTGACCTTACAAAAGTATCTAGTGATATCCTGGCCAGGAAGAATGAAATGCAATTTAGCAGAGAAACTGAGTGCATTTATGAATTATATTTCAGCAAAAAGGCTGACTACAGAATCTTAACTAGTTATGACCAGACAAAATGGAAGCTTAACATGAGTGCAGACTCTGGCCTGACATACTGGTCCTAACAAAAAATGCGGTATTTAGCATCTTTATTGTTGGATGCAATATTTTTAACGGATCTGATAAAAAGTGTGTTATTTTTGGCGGTGCAACGTTGATATATTTCACCATTTTTGTTGGCGTTAATAACATATTGTTTTTCATTACAGCAGCTTAATGAATCCAGGCCAGTGTGTCATTTTTGTGTCTCGTCACCTTTATCTTATCAACAAATAAAAATATCACTTGTGAGCACATTCATGTCTCAGACAGGTCTGCAACCCTGCTTTTCCCCATTATCACCTAGCATACAGTGCTTCCACTGCAGCTATGGATTCTGGGAAAGAACATGCAAATGAGCGCACAGTGCCACCTTTTGCTTCAAATCCATTTTAAGAGGGACCCCCATAAGCTTATGCCTGCCGCATTACGTAGTTTTTCACCACAGACCAGATTTAAAGAAGTGGATAGCCTCAGCGTCTCCCCTTCTGAAATCCCTCTCCTGGCTTCCTATCAAATTCCGTATCACACACTCAAGTCTCCTCCTCACTTTTAAAGCTTTTCACTCTTCTGCCCCTCCTTACAGCTCAGCCCTAATTTCTCGCTATGCACCATCCCAACTCTTGCTTTCTGCTCAAGGATGTCTTCTTTCTAGCCCTTTGTATCTAAAGCCCTCTCCCACCTTAAACCTTTCTCACTGACTGCCCCACACCTCTGAAATGCCCTTCCCCTCAATACCCGACTAGCACCCTCTCTATCCACCTTTAAGACCCACCTCAAAACACAGCTGCATAAGGAAGCATATGAGAAGCTCCATGGATGATAATTTACACCTCATACAATAATCTTGGCCTCTTGAAGACACACTTAGCAGAACACCCTCCTACTGTCTCTGTACATTCTTCAGACCAACCAATTAGATTGTAAGCTCTTCGGAGCAGGGACTCCTTTTCCTAAATGTTACTGTTATGTCTGAAGCACTTCTCCCCTTTATGTGTTATTTATATTATTTGTTATTTATATGATTGGCACATGTATTACTGCTGTGAAGTGCTGTGTACATTAATAGCGCTATATAAATAAAGACATACATACATACATTCACACATACATACATACATACATACACACATACATACATACATACATACATACATAGCCAGTAAACCTTTACCAGTTAATAGATTATGCTTTCAGTAACAAAGGGATAAACCACTAGAGGGCGGTCAAAGACACTAACGATTTCTACAGTATGTACAACTGATTATTGGCTTGTGTTTGTGAGAATGTGGGAGTGTAAGGTTCCAGCCTTAATATCAGATCAATGCAATCAACAGAAATACATTGTTGTATTAAAGGGCTTGGATACAGAAACATATACTATGATGGTAGATAAGAACCACTTGACCCACTTAGTTTGCCCATTTTCCTATCTAATAAAACTTTACACCATATTTGATCTGTGGCTCTCTTTTCTATATAGGATTTAGCATTATGTCTATCACAAATATTTTTAAACTCCCTTAATGTATTAGCCCCTTTTATCTCTGCTGTGATACTATTCCCGGCATCTGCTACCCTTTCTGTAAACAAGTACTTCCGTGCATTTCTCCTTAGCCTGCCAATGCCCAGCTTCACAGCAGGACCTCTTGCAAGGGCCACCAACAGGATGGGGGGTGGGGGGAAGCTGCTGTTTGCATCCTGGATCCGGTTACTCAGGGGCCAGGCCTTCACCCGCACTCTCCCCAGCCTGGCTCCTCAGCCCCTCCCACCATCCCCAAGCCCCTACTGGCAAACCCTCGGCTCCTCCAACCAGGCCCTACCGCCCGGTATTATTCCCCACCCCTCAGTCCCAAGCCCTACTAGGATACTTCCTCCCCACACCCTCCCCAGCCAGGCAGCTCCTCAGAACCCCCACTGGCTGCCGGACCCCGCAGCCACCGGTCCCGACCATCCTCAAGGTATGTCTACTTTTTTATATATGTATTGGGAGGAGTGGGGGTGTTTTATATGTATTGGGGGAGTGGGGGTCTTTTTATATGTATTGGGGGTTTGAGGGAATTTTTATATGTACTGGGGGCTTGGGAGAATTTTTATATATATTGGGGGGGGGGCTTGGGGGTATTTTTATATGTACTGTATTGGGGGCTTGGGGAATTTTTATATTTATTGGGGGCTTGGGGGTATTTTTATATGGGTTGGGTATTTTTTATATGTAATGGGGAGGGTTATTTTCTTTATAGTGTGTGTGTGTGTGTGTGTGTGTGTGTGTGTGTGTGTGTGTGTGTGTGTGTGTGTGTGTTTGTGTTTATATGTATTGTTTTTTTATATGTATTGGGTAGGTGGGTTTTTCTGTGCATTTGGGGGGGTGGAATTGTTTTGTATGTATTTGGGGGTGGGAACATTTTCGCATTGGGGGCTGGAAAGTTTTTTGTTATATATCTCGTGGGGGGAATTGTGTGAGGGAGAGAGAATGAGTGAGCGTGGTGTAATTGACAGAGGGAGAGGAGAGAGGGTGTGAGTGAGGAAAAGAAGGAGTAAAACTGAGAAATACATGACAGACAGGAGAGTGAGAGGGGGTGAGATGGAAGGGAGAGAAATACATGGGATGGGGGGGTGGAGAGAGGAGGCTCATGAGGTGTGAAATGGGGAGACGGCTCGCAATACCGCCAACACAGGGGGAGGATGCTTAAAATGTTTGTCCTGGGCCCTAAGATTTCTGTTGGCGGCCCCGCCTCTTGTTCTAGCAATTCTCTTTCGCTGAAATATGCTTTCCTTCTATACTTTGTTAAAACTCTTTATGTATTTCAAAGTTTCAATCGCACCCGCCCCCCCCCCCCCCCCTTCTATCCTCCAAGCTTTACATATTAAGATCCTTAGGTTTTTCTTGATACGTATGAGGCCATATTGATCTCCATCCTGCCCCGGGTAAACCGTGCCCCCAAGTGCGGCCTTATCACAGCCAAGTGCAAAGCAGGGGGGAGTCCCATTCAGAAGCAGGGACCCCCGCTATGTTTATCCTTATGGGCAATTAGTTTACTGAGTTTTTGGCCGTGGGGAAACTGCGATATGGCTGCGACCAGACTGCTAAATTCTTGAGGCAAAATGTTAAATCAATGTGGCCCCATCTGTACGCTGTATGCTGTAGATCATTTGCACTCAATGTGACGTCTTACCAATTAAGTCTTATGTGAATCTTATCTATTAAGAAGCATCCCAACCTCTCTCTTTCTGCTGCTAATACCTCTCCCTATACAACCTAACATCCAGCTGGATTTCCCCTTTATTTTTCTACCTTGCTTACTTTTTAGTCAGCTAAAATGATGACTCGCAGGTCCCTTTCATCTATTGTAGTTAACATTATAGGGACATTAATCCTGTATTCTGTTTTTGGATATTTGTGATGTGATGTGATGCTTGCGTGTACTGATTGAGCTGTGTGTTGATTGAAGTGCTGTTGGTTAAAGTGTGTGCAGTTAGAACCAGAAGGAAAGGGAAGTACTGGGTATACTAGCAGGGGTGGCTGTTTTTGGGGAGTGTGCAGTGGGTTAATCTATTTTTAAAGTGTGCTGTAATTTGAAGCCTGTAACTTTTTTCCCTTTCTCCTGCCTGAGGCAGAGAGGGTGAGGTTGGTTAATTGGCTGGCCTAACACACCTGCAGTGGGTGGGGTTAGTTAATTGATAACCTAACACACCTGGTGGGTGTCCCTATTTAAACAGAGGCTTCTAATGAATCCTGAGCTTGCGTGTACTGATTGAGCTGTGTGTTGATTGAAGTGCTGGTTGGTTAAAGTGTGTGCAGTTAGAACCAGAAGCAGTTTGAACAAGGAAGCGGTTAAACAAGGTATAGTTTATTGAAGTACAGTTTACTGTTAGTACTTCTAAACTTCATAGTTGATAGAATGAGCAGGATTGAAAATGCCACTCGATGCACATCTTGCCACATGTATGTGCACTTGGAGCAGCTGTTCCAAGGAGAATACCGCTGTGAGAGGTGTGAGCGGGGGGTCTCTTTAGAATCAGAGATTGCTGATCTAAAGAGGCAACTTGCAATATTGAGGGACATTGGCAATCTTGAAAGGGAATTAGAGCTCACTGAGCAGGCCCTTGCTTCGACTAGTGGTGCAGATGGTGGCACTGTTAGTGAGGAGCAGGTAGGTAGCTTAGTTGCTGTTAGTGAGGAGCATGTAGGTAGCTGGGTGACAGTTAGAATGGGAAGCAGGGGCAATAGGGAGAGACAGGTCGTTTCTGAGCTGACATATCCCAATAGATTTGCCATGTTGAGTGAAGATATTGGGAATGTTGGGGCAGAAATGGCAAGGCTTGGGGAGACTAATTCCTCTAGCAGCCAGCGGAATAGTTCCTCCAGCACAGTGGGGACTCAGGATGCTCAGATGCAAAGAAAGATTGTGGTGGTAGGGGACTCCATTATTAGGAAGGTAGATAGGGCAATCTGTTGCCGGGACCGCATGAACCGAACAGTTTGTTGTCTCCCGGGTGCTCGGGTTCGGCACATTGCGGATCGGGTAGACAGATTGTTGGGGGGGGGGCTGGGATTGACCTGGCGGTCTTGGTACATGTTGGCACCAATGACAAAGTTAGAGAAAGATGGAAGGTCCTAAAAAATGATTACAGGGATCTAGGCCAAAAGCTTAAGGCAAGGACCTCCAAGGTAGTATTTTCTGAAATACTACCAGTGCCATGCGCTACCACAGGGAGACAGTCAGAGATCAGGGAGGTTAATGCATGGCTAAGAAAGTGGTGTAAGAAGGAGGGGTTTGGGTTTTTAGAGCACTGGGACTCCTTTTCTGAGAGGTGCCATCTATATTCTAGGGACGGATTGCACCTCAATGAAGAGGGAACTTCTGTGCTAGGGGGGAGAATGCTAAAAAGGTTGGAGGAGATTTTAAACTAGGATGGAGGGGGGAGGGGAATGAAACAGATAATGAACTAAATGGAATAGATGAGGATACAAGGTGGTATGGAGGTAGAATGGGGGCAAGTGCAAGTTTGACAAGCAGTGAGATACCCATAGTAAATAGAGTTAATACTAGAAAACTTCTAAAGACTAAACCAAGTGGGAGCAGAAAGGAAGGAGCAGATAAGATAATAGTACAGGCTGAATTTTTTTTTAAATGCATGCTTGCTAATGCAAGAAGCCTGACAGATAAAATCGGGGAGCTTGAATTAATAGCTACAAGGGAGCAGTATGATATCAT
Source organism: Ascaphus truei (assembly GCF_040206685.1). Classification (NCBI taxonomy): domain Eukaryota; kingdom Metazoa; phylum Chordata; class Amphibia; order Anura; family Ascaphidae; genus Ascaphus; species Ascaphus truei. The sequence continues at coordinate 47,750,894 of NC_134495.1, forward strand.
AGGCATTACTGAAACATGGTGGGATGAAACTCATGACTGGACCGTTAATTTAGAGGGTTATTCTCTTTTTCGGAAGGATCGAACAAATAGAAGGGGAGGGGGAGTATGTCTATATGTTAAACCAGATCTAAAACCTATTATAAGGGATGATGTCTATGAAGGGAATGATGAAAATGTAGAGTCCTTGTGGATAGACATTAGCAGTGGAGGTAAAAGTATAAAGAAAATGTTTGTGGGAATATGCTATAAACCACCAAATATCTGTGAGATTGAGGAAGCTAAAATACTTTTGCAAATGGAGAAGGCATCAAAACTGGATCATGTTTGCATAATGGGGGATTTTAATTATCCCGACATAGACTGGGGCAATGAGATTAGCGTTACAACAAAAGGGAACAGGTTTTTGGGGGTGTTTAAAGACAATTATATGACCCAAATTATTGAGGAACCAACCAGGAGAGGGGCAGTTCTGGATTTGGTCATATCAAATAATGTAGAAGTAATAACAAATATTCAAGTCCTGGAACATTTGGGTAACAGTGATCATAACATGGTCTCATTTGAAATAAATTATCAAAAAACAGATTACTTGGGTTCAACAAAACTTTAAACTTTAGAAAGGCGGATTTTAATAAACTGAGGTCTAATCTAGTAGTAATACAATGGGATGATGTTTTTGCAGGGAAAAATGTAGAAGATAAATGGGCAATCTTTAAAACATTGTTAGAAAAGCACACGTATCAGTGTATACCCTTGGGTAATAAGTATAAAAGAAATAAGTCAAAACCAATGTGGCTAAATAAACAGGTAGGGGAGGAAATGGACAAGAAGAGGAGGGCGTTTAGAATCTTTAAGTCAGAAGGGACAGAGACATCGTATCAGAATTATAAGGAATGTAACAAAGTGCAAAAGGGCAATTAAATTAGCAAAAATGGATAATGAAAAAAGGATTGCAATAGAAAGTAAGGTCAACCCTAAAAAGTTCTTTAAGTACCTTAATAACAAAAAAATGAGAAAAGAAAATATAGGACCATTTCAGTGTGAGATGGGTAGGCAGATTATTGGAGATAAGGAAAAAGCAGAGGTATTAAACAAATTCTTTGCCTCTGTGTTTACCAGGGAAGAATCAAGTTCAATAGTAGCGCCACAGGAGGAAACCACAACCTCCATATTAATGACCATAAGTTCATAAGCGACTTGAAATAATTAAAGTACATAAGGCACCTGGCCCCGATGGCATACATCCAAGAGTTCTCAAGGAGTTAAGCTCAGTAATAGCAAAACCATTATATTTAATATTCAAGGACTCCATTTCCACAGGCTCAGTACCACAAGATTGGCGTAAACCAGATGTGGTGCCTATATTTAAAAAGGGGGCTAGATCACACCCGGGGAATTACAGACCTGTAAGCCTGACTTCAATAGTAGGGAAACTACTTGAAGGTTTAATACGGGATAATATTCAGGGATACCTAATGGAAAACAAAATTATTAGTAATAGTCAGCATGGATTTATGAAGGATAGATCTTGCCAAATTAACCTTATTTGTTTCTTTGAGGAAGTAAGTAGGAATTTAGACCAGGGTAATGCAGTTGATGTGGTCTACTTAGATTTTGCAAAGGCTTTTGATACGGTTTCACACAAGAGGTTGGTGTACAAAATAAAGAAAATTGGACTCAGTAATAATATATGCACCTGGATTGAAAACTGGTTAAAGGACAGACAACAGAGGGTTGTCATAAATGGAACTTTTTCAAGGTTGGGCTAAAGTTGTGAGTGGAGTACCTCAAGGATCGGTACTGTGACCCCTGCTTTTTAACTTGTTTATTAATGACCTTGAGGTTGGGATCGAGAGCAAAGTCTCCATCTTTGCTGATGATACTAAATTGTGTAAGGTAATAGAATCAGAGCAGGATGTAATTTCTCTTCAGAAGGACTTGGAGAGACTGGAAACGTGGGCAGGTAAATGGCAGATAAGGGTTAATACAGATCAATGTAAGGTTATGCATTTGGGATGCAAGAATAAAAAGGCGACTTACAAATTAAATGGAGATATATTGGGGGAATCCTTGATGGAGAAGGATTTAGGAGTGCTTGTAGACAGCAGGCTTAGCAATAGTGCCCAATGTCATGCAGTAGCTGCAAAGGCAAACAAGATCTTATCTTGCATCAAACGGGCAATGGATGGAAGGGAAGTATACATAATTATGCCCCTTTACAAAGCATTAGTAAGACCATATCTTGAATATGGAGTATAATTTTGGGCACCAATCCTTAGAAAAGACATTATGGAACTAGAGAGAGTGCAGAGAAGAGCCACCAAATTAATAAAGGGGATGGACATTCTAACTTATGAGGAGAGGCTAGCTAAATTAGATTTATTTACATTAGAAAAGAGGCGTCTAAGAGGGGATATAATAACTATACATAAATATATTCAGGGACAATACAAGGAGCTTTCAAAAGAACTATTCATCCCACGGGCAGTACAAAGGACTCGGGGCCATCCCTTAAGTTTGGAGGAAAGGAAATTTCACCAGCAACAAAGGAAAGGTTTCTTTACAGTAAGGGCAGTAAAAAGTGGAATTCATTACCCATGGAGACTGTGATGGCAGATACAATAGATTTGTTCAAAAATAGGTTGGACATCTTTTTAGATGGGAAAGGTATACAGGGATATACCAAATAAGTATACATGGGAAGGATGTTGATCCAGGGATTAATCCGACTGCCAATTCTTGGAGTCAGGAAGGAATTAATGTTTCCCCTTAATGGGGGTTTTTGTTTGTCTTCCTCTGTATCAATAAGTAAGTATAGATATAGAATAAAGTATCTGTTGTCTAAATTTAGCATAGGTTGAACTTGATGGACGTACGTCTTTTTTCAACCTCATCTACTATGTAACTATGTAAATGCATTATTTTGCACTTTTGGGCTTTAAATTGTAGATAAACAATAATTGTCCATTCCTCTAATCTACCTAATTCTGTGATAATGGTATTCCCTCTCCCCCTGCAGTGCCAGTCCTGGTACATATATATGTGTCATCTGTAACGTGGTGTGCTTTCCCCTCCAGATCATTTGCACTTTCAATTATCATTCTGCCTCGTTTTGCAGAGGCAACAAAGTATCCACAGAACAGTATTACTAAGGGGTTCTGTGATTCTGATCTCAGTAATATGATTCTTCTAGAATGTGCACAGTGTTATCTCTGTGTGTTGTTAGACAGTCCTGCTCTGTACCTCTACATGTACATGTGCAATTATACAGTATCAGTGGCCCGTTTATAGGCTCCTCCCCACTTCCTCAAAATGTTTACTACACAACCCAAACCATTTCACACAAATACCCTTTCGCTTAAGATGAGGCTGTGGCTGTGTGTGGTGCTTTTTTTATTTGTAATAGGTAAGAAGAGGTAAAATTAAACAAGGGAGGATCTGAATCAGGGAGATGGATATTTTTACACTGGAAGGAAGTTTTAGTGAGTCATTATCTTAGACTTTAAACATGGTCATTTGTATATGTGCCGTTTATCTCCTACTCTGCTTATTGAGTCTACAGTAAGTGAGTATCAGACACACCTGACTTCCAAAGATTTACTTTGGATCTAATTTTGTTTGTTGTTTCTTCTTTCCCTAGTGAAAATATTGTTTCTTTCTTTTCCCCACATTTAATTGTAGGACTCACCAGGGCTGACAATGTCACACAGACTTTCCCTGAAGTGACAGCTTATGAGAATGGGCAGGTTACTTTTGACTGCAAATATGAAACAAAAGACAGCAACCCATATCTCTTCTGGTATTTCCAACGGCCAGGAACATTTCCTCGGTTTATCCTTGTGAGACATCAGTACAGCGCGGACATGGAAAACCCTGAGGCAAAATATTCTGCAAAATTGAACAAGCAGCAAAGATCCATCTACCTGAGAGTTTCTGATCTCAGTGCCTCTGACTCCGGGATGTATTATTGTGCTCTGAGGCCCACAGTGTCTCTGTTTGCAGTCTCCACTGTACAAGAATCTCTGTCTCTGTCCAAGGTGCTAACACATGTCTGTGTCTGTTTTGTTTGCACTGTAAAAAATAAAAACCACGAACAATCACAGACTCTAGGATTACATATATTCATATGTATCTACAACAAGGAATCAAAGGGTTTCATATTTGGTAAGAGTTGGATGTTTAGAATACCCCAACCCCCTTTGTTAACAAAAGGTCCCCCCCCCCCAATATCCTGTTAATGATTTACTTTATTTTCCACATACAGTGTGGTTGTGCAGCACCATCATTTATTATTCTGAGAAAACCCATAAATGTGTTTTGCAAGGAACCTCTCCCCAACTTCTCCTATCGCTCTATCAAATATATTTTGTTATTGTTAAGTGGGGAATTCATGCATACTGAAATACAAATCATTATCCCAATATGAATTTAGTACCATAAAATAAAATCTGGTATTTTGGCTCAATGGGGTTAATGAAATTCATAAAAAGGCAATGTGAAGTAAAAAACATTGTATAGTTTTAGTGTATTTTCCCATTTGTGTTTGTACAGTACAAGATCAATATAACAGCAGTATAGGAGAAAAATCACTAGAGGGCGCTCAAAGACAGTAATGCTTTTCATGTACAATTCAACTTTGAGGTACAGTATCTGTCTGTGATCAGGTTTCACAATTAACCTTCTTTCTAACTTACTCTAAATACAATGATAAGCAGCAAAACACAAATGGAAAAATAATAAAATGATCTTCATATTGTGGTCTGCCGTGTAGTGGCTCAAGGGCTCACAACACTTTGGCCAACATGTTAAACTAAAAGACCATTTTATTTAATAGATATCATATTTAGGCACTGTACCGTGTATAAGTTTCATTGGATGTGCACTGAGTTCTGTCTCTGGTTTTAAATACCATATATAGAAGCCTGTCATAAAATGGGGGAGCTTGAATTAATGGCTGCAAGGGAGCAGTATGAGATCATAGGCATTACTAAAACATGGTGGGATGAAACTTATGACTGGGCAGTTAATTTAGAGGGTTATTACCTTTTTTAGAAGGATTGAGCAAATACCCTTTGCTGTGTGTAGTTTAGTATATGCATCTGAAACAATCTTAGGTAAATCCCATATTTGACTCCTGTCTCATTCACCCCTTAATTAAAATAAGCTTTCACACCTAGGCGGGGTTCTACACCCTGTGTAGCAAAACCATCTGTTTGAATGTGCCTCACATGTGCTAATTAAGCAGGCTGAACTTAACTGTCAGGTTTCTTTTCAGGCCTATATAAACACAGGCACAATAGCCTTAAGCTGTCTGCAGCACATCTCCAAGTAGTACATTGTACAGTAAGTAGTAGTAAAAATGAAGTTTAAAAGGAAGTTCAGAAGAAGTGGACAACACTACTGGCCCTGATTCCTGCATTTGAACTACGCTGGAAAGGAGGATATCATCTATACCAGACTGCACATCTCAGCACTTTACTATTGCTGTGATGCCACCTTTACAATTTATATTTGCTGTGACCTCACTTCTTCTCAAATTATGCACTTCTTTCTACCAGGTTCATTATGTCTCTAACTCTATTCATACATCTCCATCTCTCCATCCTTCACCACTTCTCAGCTCACATGATCTACGTTCTTACCTAAACTCTCTGACACTACACAGCTACATCCCCCGCACTAAATAACACCCCTACAAATCATCCTCACACATCCTCTTTCTATCCATGCTTCTCCTCCTAGCTTCTGGGGATATCTCTCCCAATCCTGGTCCCTGCCTTATTTCTAAGTGCTCTCGTCCTCGTCTGCCAAATGCAACTTCTACTCCTTCTGGTGTCAAACCCTCCAAACTCATACCCATCCCCTGCCACCCTCCCTCCTCTCTCCCTTTCTCCTGGGCCCTTTGGAATGCTCGCTCCCTCTCTAACAAGTTCCTCTCTGTACATGATTTCTTTCTCTCTCACTCCCTGCTTCTCTTTGCTATAACTGAGATCTGGCTCACTCAGTCTGACCCTGCACTGGAAGCTGCCCTCTCTTATCGTTACATAGTTACATAGTAGTTAAGGTTCAAAAAAGACATAGGTCCATCAAGTTCAACCCATGCTAAATCTAGACAACAGATACTTTATCCTATATCTATACTTACTTATTGATCCAGAGGAAGGCAAACAAAAAACCCCAATAAGGGGAAAAATTAATTCCATCCTGACAAGAATTGGCAATCGTATTAATCCCTGGATCAACATCCTTACCATGTATACTTATTTGGTATATCCCTGTATACCTTTCCCATCTAAAAAGTTGTCCAACCTTTTTTTGAACAAATCTATGGTATCTGCTATCACAGTCTCCATGGGTAATGAATTCCACATTGTAACTGGCCTTACTGTAAAGAACCCTTTCCTTTGTTGCTGGTTAAATTTCCTTTCCTCCAACCTTAAGGGATGGCCCCGAGTCCTTTGTACAGCCCGTTGGATGAATAGTTCTTTTGAAAGCTCCTTGTATTGTCCCGAATATATTTGTATATAGTTATCATATCCCCTCTTAGACGCCTCTTTTCTAATGTAAATAAATCTAATTTAGCTAGCCTCTCCTCATAAGTTAGATTGTCCATCCCCTTTATTAGTTTGGTGGCTCTTCCTTCCACTCTCTCTAGTTCCATAATGTCTTTTCTTAGGATTGGTGCCCAAAATTGTACTCCATATTCAAGGTGTGGTCTTACTAATGCTTTGTAAAGGGGCATAATCATGTTTACTTCCCTTCCATCCATTGCCCGTTTGATGCAAGATAAGATCTTGTTTGCCTTTGCAGCTACTGCATGACATTGGGCACTGTTGCTAAGCCTGCTGTCTACAAGCACTCCTAAATCCTTCTCCATCAAGGATTCCCCCAATATATCTCCATTTAATTTGTAAGTCGCCTTTTTATTCTTGCATCCCAAATGCATAACCTTATATTTATCTGTATTAAATCTCATCTGCCATTTACCTGCCCACGTTTCCAGTCTCTCCAAGTCCTTCTGAAGAGAAATTAAATCCTGCTCTGATTCTATTACTTTACACAATTTAGTATCATCAGCAAAGATGGAGACTTTGCTCTCGATCCCAACCTCAAGGTCATTAATAAACAAGTTAAAAAGCAGGGGTCCCAGTACCGATCCTTGAGGTACTCCACTCACGACTTTAGCCCAACCTGAAAAAGTTCCATTTATGACAACCCTCTGTTGTCTGTCCTTTAACCAGTTTTCAATCCAGGTGCATATATTATTACTGAGTCCAATTTTCTTTATTTTGTACACCAACCTCTTGTGTGAAACCGTATCAAAAGCCTTTGCAAAATCTAAGTATACCACATCAACTGCATTACCCTGGTCTAAATTCCTACTTACCTCCTCAAATAAACAAATAAGATGAGTTTGGCATGATCTATCCTTCATAAATCCATGCTGACTATTACTAATAATTTTGTTTTCCATTAAGTATTCCTGAATATTATCCTGTATTAAACCTTCAAGTAGCTTCCCTACTATTGAAGTCAGGCTTACAGGTCTGTAATTTCCCGGTTGTGATCTAGCTCCATTTTTAAATATAGGCACCACATCTGCTTTACGCCAATCTGAGCCTGTGGAAATGGAGTCCTTGAATATTAAATATAATGGTTTGGCTATTACTGAGCTTAACTCATTGAGAACTCTTGGATGTATGCCATCGGGGCCAGGTGCCTTATTTACTTTCATTTTTTCAAGTCGCTTATGAACTTCTTCCTCAGTTAACCAATTGTTCATTAATATGGAGGTTGTGGCTTTCTCCTGCAGCACTACTATTGAACTTGATTCTTCCCTGGTAAACACAGAGTCATAGAATTTGTTTAATACCTTAGCTTTTTCCTGATCTCCAATAATCTGCCTACCCATCTCACACTGAAAGGGTCCTATATTTTCATTTCTCATTTTTTTGTTATTAAGGTACTTAAAGAACTTTTTAGGGTTGACCTTACTTTCTATTGCAATCCTTTTTTCATTATCAATTTTTGCTAATTTGATTGCCCTTTTGCAATTTTTGTTACATTCCTTATAATTCTGATACGATGTCTCCGTCCCTTCTGACTTAAAGAATCTAAACGCCTTCCTCTTCTTGTCCATTTCCTCCCCTACCTGTTTATTTAGCCACATTGGTTTTGACTTATTTCTTTTATACTTATTACCCAAGGGTATACACTGATAAATGTGCTTTTCTAACAATGTTTTAAAGACTGCCCATTTATCTTATACATTTTCCCTGCAAAAACATCACCCCATTGTATTACTACTAGATTAGACCTCAGTTTATTAAAATCTGCCTTTCTAAAGTTTAAGGTCTTTGTTGAACCCAAGTAATCTGTTTTTTGATCATTTATTTCAAATGAGACCATGTTATGATCACTGTTACCCAAATGTTCCAGGACTTGAATATTTGTTATTACTTCTACATTGTTTGATATGACCAAATCCAGTATTGCCCCTCTCCTGGTTGGTTCCTCAATAGAAGAAACTGTCCTGCGCTCAGGCCGTCGTCCAGCACAATTAGTGTCAACAATAGTCACATAGGAAAGGAGCAGGGAGTTATAATGGGCCAGAAATGAGGTCAGAGCTTGGGAAGGAAACCTTACCTATGAAAGCTCACTTGTAGACCTCGGTCCTATCCTCCCCTGTGTTCCGATCCTGGCGTGCAGCATTCTGTGTGTGTTGCATAGAAGAGAAGGGAATCCAGCGCCACAGCCAGTGACAGAGTCTAAGGCACTTCCGGTTGATTGAAAAACTTTATTCAGCTCACAAACGAACAACAGGCTACACCACAGTCTCCCCCTCAACGCGTTTCACGCTCGAATCAGCGCTTCGTCTTGGAGTCCAAGGTAATAGTGCTACTCTATGTGTTACCTCCCACCTTGAGAAAGCGCCAGTCCTGAGCGTGAAACGTACGTCAGGATGACGTCATCGCGTTGACGTCGGAGGTCACGGGTTAGACTGTTCTGGTGTACTAGGGGGCGGGTGTGTGTTTCGATCAGTGGCAGGCATTGCAGCCGATATACCTTTTGCGCACTGATCACCGTGAGTAGACTTCAAGTTACCATACTTACAACAAGGTTTACTTTGGTTTCCTGACACATTGACTTTATTTGGAACTTGGTTGTCAGATTACCATTTATACTGTGTCATTTGCATCCTGCCATTACTACTGCTAATTACATCACCACTTACTCTGATCACACACCCTTGCTATTAACACTGGGAGGAGGCTCTATCTAGGGAGATATATATCGCTATGGTACATATATATATATAGGTGTTCCTGAGTCTATTTAGACTTACAAGTATATGATATATACATTTACTTGTCCCCTTTGTTATTGATAGATACCTCCTCACCTTACCCCACACCTAGTATCAGTAACCACCATTGGGGAATACTAAATCCGTTATCTATTGGACTTTTGATTCCACTCCCCTCTGGTGGAACCTATCGCCCTGCTTTTTAAGTCAATTGAGTATGCGCCGTTGTTTTTTTTTTTGTTTTTTTTTTATAACTTGTATTTTATTGGTGTGTAAATACATGATATACATGAAAAACATAACCAATACATGGTGAACAGGGTAGCATATATTACATAATGATGTAGGTATAACATATTTAATGAGCCCATGCGGTTTTTCGAGCCCTACTCCGCCGCGTAGGTAAAGATCTTATTTTAGGTGGTGTGTATCCATGGTAAAATAATATTTGTTACAAACAAGGAAAAATAAATAAATAATAATAATATAAAAAAAAAAAAGGGTTAGAGGGGGGTGGAAGGAGGAGAGGGAGCGTATAGGGTGAGGATGTAGTGGTTTCAGGAGTCTACTAAGACGGCTCATGAACTATAGAACCTTGTAGAAGATCGTGTGACCGTATAAGTAGTTAATAATGAGTGGGAATGGTGATCCAGCTGTAAACTTAGTTTCCACTCCACCCAAGGAGAACGCATCTATTACTATTATAGCCAAATTGTGTCACGCTCTACCCCTGGGATGTCTGTCTGAGCTAGCCATGGGGCCCAAACTTTTAAGTAGTTGTTGCCAGTGTCATTAACTAGGCTTGTTAGCTTTTCCATCTGGCAGATATACCAAATACGGTTCCGAATCTTTGGGATAATTGGAATTTCGGGGCGTTTCCATAATGCTGCGATCTCGCACCGCGTGGCGATTGCAAAGTGTGCAATTAGTTTGTTGTTGGATTTTGATAGGCCCTTTAGAGGTCTGTTTAGGAGAAACAACCACGGGTCCGGGGTGATTGTGAGATCGAATATTCTCTGGATCCAATTTCTGATCTTTTCCCATATCGTGGATATCCGCGGGCAGGACCACAGCATATGTAACAGGTCAGCTGTTCCTCCACATTGTTTAGGGCACAATGGAGAGGACCCTGGTATGAACTTAGATAATTTGAGTGAGGTGAGGTACCATCTCATGAGGACTTTATATGCGTTCTCCTTCAGTGTGGTGCACATCGAGCTTTTTGCAGCTCCTAAAAATATAGTATTCCATTCCTCGTCCTCCAAGGACTCCCCAAGGTCTCTCTCCCATTAGGTACGAAATGAGGGCATTTGTTGTTTTGAAGTTGCAGGCTAGACTACCTCTCCGTATATTGTAGATATGAGTCCCTTTGTGTCGGTTTCTGCCCGACAGAGCTTTTCGAAATTCGTCAATGGGGGGTATGGGGCGAATTTATTATAAAATGCTCTGATCTGAAGGAATTTGTAGAATTCAGCATGGGGAATATCATTTTCTGATCTGAGTTGGTCAAATGATTTAATTTTTAGATCGAGGCCCTCCAGATCTTTGAGTCTATCATATCCTTTGTGTCTCCAGATTGAGTGATTATGACCAATAACACCCGGCGCAAAATTAGGATTGTTCCAAATAGGTGTCATCAGCGAATTTGCTGATGTGAGTGAGTTTTTCAGTCTTGATATTTCCCAGACAGATAAAGAGTTAGTCGTTGAGGTGAGTGGGAACAAAGTGTCTTTACTTGACGATTTAGGTAGCCAAATCAAATTATTAAGCTCTAATGGGGAGCAAGCAGCAGTTTCTAGCTCTACCCATCTTTTTAATTTAGGGTCGGAATGCCATTGGATGATCTGGCTTAATTGAGCTGCTTTAAAATATGACAACAGGCAGGGTACCGCTAAGCCCCCTGCTAAAGTAGGTCTCTTCATGTTTAATTTATTTACTCTCGTTTTTTTACCTCCCCAGATAAAGTTGGATATTTCAGACTGAAGTGAGAGTATATCCTTCAGTTTGAGTGGCACAGGCAATGTCTGGAAGAGGTATAGGATACGTGGAAGTAAATTCATCTTCACGCTGTGTATCCTTCCTATCCAATAAATCTTCTTGGAGGACCATCTGATTAGGTCTTGTTTTAGAGTCCAAATTAGTTTGGGATAATTTGCTTTATAGATGTTTTTTGCATCTTTGGTGATATGAATCCCCAAATATTTGAGTGAATTCTTTTTGCCAGTTAAAATTAAAATTCAATTTCAGTAGTTTCTCTATATGTCCGGGGAGATTGATATTCAGAGCCTCAGACTTGGATTGGTTTATCTTAAACCCAGAGACCTTAGAGAATTTATCTAAAAGGTCAAATAGATTAGGTAATGATGTGAGGGGTTTTGAGATGATTAATAGGATATCATCTGCATACAGGGCCGCTTTGTGTGATTGGGAGTATGCGTTTAACCCTGAGATATCCGGATTTTCTCGAATACGTGCCGCCAGGGGTTCAATACATAGGGCAAACAGGAGGGGAGATAATGGGCACCCCTGTCTCGTGCCATTTTGGATAGGGAAAGGGTCTGAAGGGAAGCCCTGATGTATGACTCTGGCAGATGGGCCTGAGTACAGCGACATAATCGCTCCACTCACCCTATTTCCGAAGCCAAATGCCGTGAGCGTCTCTCGTAGATATGGCCAGTCTATCCTATCAAAAGCTTTTTCTGCATCCAGACTTAATAACATGCTTTTTGTGTTATTTTTATTTGCCAATTCTAACAGATCAATGAATCGTCGGGTGTTATCCGCTGCCTGCCTCCCCTTAACAAACCCAACTTGATCTGGATGTATTAGTCTGGGTAGGATTAGACTCAATCTATTGGCCAGAAGTTTGGCATATATTTTTATATCGGTATTGATTAGAGAAATTGGTCTATAGCTTTTACAATTGAGCGGATCCTTGCCAGGTTTATGTATTAGTGATATAGACGCCCGTAGCATGTCCTCGGGAATAGGGGCTCCTGCTAAAATAGCGTTAAACATATGGAGCAGCTGTGGGGCGAGTGATTCAGAGAACTTCTTGTAATACAGCCCCGAAAAGCCATCAGGACCTGGTGCTTTTGATGGTTTCAGTTCCTTGATGGCTTGCGACACTTCTTCCAATGTGAAGTCAGCGCCCATAGCTTCTCTGTCACGCTCTGTCAATCTCTCCAGTTTTGAGCTGGCCAAGAAATCTCTCAGTGCACTGCTCGTGTTTTTATTGTGTGCCACTTTCTTTCCGTCGTATAGGGAACCATAGAATGAACCAAATTCTTCTACTATTTTTTTAGGGTTGGCCGTGGGAATACCTGATTTTAAGCATATAGCTTGGATGTTAAACTTAGATTGCCTATCTTTTAGTGCTCGAGCTAGCATCGTATCCGGCCTGTTAGCTTTTTCATAAAACTTTCTCTTAGACCAACATAAGGAGTTATCTGCTCGGGAAGTCAGTAGCATATTTAATTCTATTTTTGTGTCTTTCAGTTCCTTTGCTGTAATTGGATCTGAATTGGTTTTATGATTTGATAGCAGGGAATGTAATTTGGATTGGAGCGTCCGAATTCTGGAATCTCTGACTCGTTTTCTTTTGGCGGTAATACTGATTATTATGCCCCTTAAAGTTGCTTTATGAGCCTCCCATAAGACCGTATGGGATTCCACAGAGCCTGTGTTAACCTCAAAAAATTGAGTTATCTCCTGAGCTATTGTAGTACAAATTTCGGGTATTTTAAGGATAGATTCGTTAAGTTTCCAATTTGCGCCTGGTCGACTGGTCACAATATTGTTGCACCTAAGCTCGATTGGTGCATGGTCAGACCATGAAATATCATGGATCATTGCATTAGTGACCTTCGGAACCATGTGACATGAAACGAAGAGATAATCGATTCTACTGTATGAGGTATGTGGATGAGAGTAGAAGGTGTAGTCCCTAGATGTTGGATGCAACTCCCTCCATATATCTACTAATTGGATGTCTTTCAATGCACTGCGTAGGGTGTCTTGAGCTCTTTTATTTTCAGAGTCGCCTCCTCCTGACCTGTCCAGGGAAGATTGCATCGTAATGTTGAAATCTCCTCCGATTATGATATATCCTTTAGCTACTGAACTCAACAGGCGAAAGAATCTGTCAAAGAAAGATGCCTCTTGTACACAAGGAGCATATATGGAGGCCAATGTGATGGGCTGTTCATGAATTGTTCCAGTGAGAATGAGATAGCGACCTTCTGCATCTTTCTTAATTGTCTGGAGTACAAAGGGTATGGTATTATGGAATAAAATGGCCACTCCTCTTTTCTTGACAGATGCTGAAGCAATGTAAAATTGAGTGAAGCCTTTGTCTAAAAACCCAGGTGAGTTATTCTTGCTGAAGTGCGTCTCCTGCAAGAATAACACTTCCGTGCTTTTTCTCTTACAGTATAATCTGTGAAAGCCAGCTTTCTTTTGATCGGGCTATTAAAGCCCTTTACATTATGTGAAATACATGTAAGCGCCATTTTTCATGTGTAAGAGAAAATATGTAAAGTGAGCATTGTACTTACTCTTGATGTTTTTCCTGGGGTTTCTTATAGTAATATTCATACCTGCTATGTCGGCTTCATGTGGTGGCTGGATATCATACATCCTGGGAAGGGAGGGGTGAGGGAAAGTGTGGGGATAGGTAGACAATACATGGGAAACAACGATGGGATTGCGGCAGGGAAGGGTAGGGAGGGAAAATAAAAGTTGGGAGAAAAATAAATAATAATAAAGAAAAACACAGGATACAAGAGCGTATCTCGGGAGCCCCCGAGAGTAGCTCCTGCGCCCAGAGGGTGGGGTGTCTGGCTCCAATTTCATGATGGGCCAGTCTCCTAAAGTGGAGATCAACCACCCTGGGTCTTGGTAACGGTCCTTCCAAACTGAGGACCGAGAAAAGGGGTACATGCACGAAGGAGAGTAGCTCCCCCGGCATCATATTTATATTGTGCAACTTGTATAACTTGTAAACTGGTATCACATATATATAACACATATAAAACGTATCTGTCATAATTAACTTAACAAACTAACTAATCAACTTTGTCAAACCCGTCAGAATTCCGCACTCATCCAACCTGTCATTTTTATTTTTTGTCTACATCGTCCGCTTTCAAATTTGTCTAGGCCGTCCATTGTCATATAGTATGTAATTTATATAATTTGAACTAACTGTTCCTATATAACTAAAATATACCTATGCTTAACTATATACACTATGTATTCGCTACTGTGGGCATATAACCTATATGTGCATATATAAATACATATACATCCACATATATACATATCTATATATCTATATACATATCCGAATAAACTTTTCCTTGTACCTATATATATACACATACACATGTCCATATAAACGCACACACATATACAAATACATACATATCTGTGCGTAAATACCTACACATACACATAACCATATTCCTAAAAATACATATAACCATCTATGTGAAATAAATGTTAACATATACAGTTTATTTATCAATAATATGCCCTTACTTGTGTATACTTCATTATATATCTACAGCTATTACATAGTTAATATATATCAAATCTATATTATGGCGTCTGCGTTTAATATTCTGGAACCCTACTATGGATATAGAAAGTATATAAAGTATATAGAATATATCAGAATAAATTAATTATATTATATTATAAACCATTAATTAATTAACTATATAAAATATATCCTAATCATTTGTATTATTAACCATGTTAACCATGTTAATTGGTGATTTATATACATTTATATACATTATATATATATTTTATTACTTATATTAGTATAACCATATCTATAACTATATCTATAATATAACCATATCTACTTATATTTATATTTATGGTATAACCTTAATTTACTGAATATAACAATTTTACTGAATATACTGAATATAACAATATAACAATATAATAATATTTAAAGGGGTGTGTAGGGGGGACTCTTTATTTGCTGTGGTGTATTGGGTGAACTGTATGTGTGTGTGACCCTCGTGAGGCACTTTGGGCCGGACTTCAGACTGTCTGGGGTGGTCGGAGGGGAGTGCTACCATTTCAGCACTTCGCCTGCCACCTCACGACCCTCCCGGACAATCCCCGGCCTCCATCTTGGATTTCAAGAGATCAGTGCCTGTCATCTGGTGGCGTCCGTGATCTCGCGAGAAGAAGGGCGCCCGGTGATGACCTCAGCTCCTGAAGTGCGCGAAAGCCACTCTGCTTCCCGCGCGAGACCAGGAAGGAGCCTGGTAAGATGTCTGCTGTGCTAAAGTTGGGTGTACGTCGGCTCCAGGTAAAAACGATGCCTTACATCCAGGGGACATCTAGGTAAGGCTGGACCATATCAGCGAGTCGGGAAGTCAGTAGATTGGTACTCCGGCAGCACTCCGGTTCCTCTAGTGCAGGATGTGGGGATGTGAGTGCGGGATCCTTCAAGGCATATATAGTTGTTTAATCTTTAGCAGGTCCTGTTGCTGACCCGGTTGCGCCATCTTTGGTGGGTTTTCTGGTGCTCGAGGTGCCAGCGCGGCTCCAGGTGGGTGTTGGGATGCTGGAACGGGTCGGAGAGATGTGGGGTGAAATATGGTTAGCTCCGGTGAGACCAAGTTTGGTTAAGAATCCCTCACCTTCTTCAGGGCTCCGCAGCGTGTGAGCTACTCCATTTTTAATGGATAGGAGGGCGCAGGGAAACAGCCACCTATACCTCACGTTGTTATCCCTGAGAACCTTAGTGATGTGTGCTAAGGCTTTTCGTTTGAGGAGGAGGCTGGTGCTAGGTCCTGAAATATTTGTATTTTAACTCCTTCAAAGGCTAGGGAGTTATCCTCTCTGGCAAGCCTGCAGACCTCCTCTTAGTGTGGAAATGGTGGAAGCGGGCCACAATGTCTCTTGGGGGGTCACCTTTCTGAGGTTTGCCACGGAGAGCTCTATGGCACCTGTCCAGTTTGATTTCAGACTCTGGTTTATCAGGGAAAATATGTTCCAGCCAGCTATTTGTGAAATCCTCAGGGTCGAGGACACTTTCTGGGACACCCCTCAGCCTTATATTGCACCTTCTGTCTCTATTCTCAGCATCTTCCACTTTATCTTCCAGAAATGTAATTCTGTCATTCATGTGGAGACTTGATCCTGTGTCTGTGCAATGGTGGCTGTAGTTTCATCAGCATTTCTCTCTAGGGTGTCAGTTCGCTCCCCAAGTGTGTCCACCTCCTTCCTAAGAGCCCATAATTCAGTCTTAAATTTTTTTTGCATCTTAGCACAAAATTCCTTCAAGTCCTTTCGTCTCACCATCTCCTCGTCCCTTTCATCCTCCTGAGAGGGATCACTGTCAGGGTCCATGTTATCAAGCTGAGCGGGAAGCTTTGATTTCTCTGCTCGTGTCTCTGCTTTCTTTTTAAAATATGTAGTGACCGGCTGACTTTTAGCTCGGGCCACCCTGCCTGCTGGCATCCTTGGATGTTTATACGTTTTTCTATATGGTTTATATAGTTAGATCGTGGGATCTGTTGCTGTTATTAGCTTTATTAATGCCGGTGGGAGAGGAGCTCAGAAATCAAGACTCCATCTTCCTCACCGTCGCCGCCCCCTTCCGTTGTTTTTTGCATTTAATAAAACTTTATTATTTTGGCCTGAACTAGGCTTTTATTTGTAGCTGTCCTCCCACAGTGCTGGGAGCGGTTACTTCTTGTACTCCATACAGCTTATCAGACTATCTGTCAGGGAGTATTGTACCCCTATTCCATATAGCAGCCTTGCTGTGCAGTCAAAAAGGGATCTTTGGGAGACTATCTGGGTCTTCTTGTGTGTTTGTTCTGTCAGTACTATTCATTTGCACCGTCTGCTCCTATTAATATCGATTGGTGAGCGGTTAACCTTAAGTTATTTATATAACCCTTCCTATTCCTCCCTCTCTTGCATTTCCCTCTGAGGCTCACACTGTCCAGATCTTCTCTCCTCTCCCTGTCCATGTGGCGGTCATTTATCGCCCACCTACCTCTACTCATCAACCCTTCTGCCTTTCTCTCTCACTTTGAATCCTTGCTCTCTTTTTTTCTCTCCTCAGACTCCCCTGTTCTTCTACTTGGGACTTCAATTGTCACATTGATGACCCCTCTCTCCCTTGGACTTCCCACATTCGCTCTCTAACCTCTTCTTTTGGCCTTCAACAGTTGACTGGAGCCAGCACCCACAAGGATGGCCACTACCTAGACCTGGTTTTCACTAAAAACATTTCTCTCTCTGATTTCTCCATTTCCCCTTTTCCTCTCTCTGACCATAATCTTATCTCACTCTCTCTCTCTCTCTCTCTCGCTTTTCCCCTTCTCTACCTCCATCTTCCCCTCGGTTCTGCAGAAATCTGTGCTCTATTAACCTACCAGCATTTGAGTCCACTTTACGCTCCTCCCTCTCCTCTCTCAGTTCTGCTACAGACCCTGACAACCTAGTCAGGAACTTCAACTCTGCCTCATCCTCCTCTCTTGATCTACATGCCCTGCTTTCTCTCTACCATCCTCATCCTTCTAACCCCAGACCCTGGCTAAATTCCCACACGCATGTTGCATTCCTCCACTTGTTCCTCTGAACAGCTCTTGAGGAAATCTCACACTCTCGCAGACTTCCTTCACTACAAATGTATGCTATCCTGTTTCAACTCGGCCCTCTCTCAAGCTACTTTTCTTCACTAATCAACACGCACATGTCTAACCCATGCCGACTCTTCTCTGTCTTTGACTCTCTACTCAAACCCCCCTCAGCTGCCTCTTCTTCTTCCTTCATCTCACCTCAGGACTTTGCTGACTATTTTAAGGAAAAGGTGGAATCCATACGCCAGAACATCCCCTCTGTATCCTCCTCCCACCCTACACCGCTTCCTAACTCTCCTCCTGCCTTCCTTGACTCTTTTTCCACTGTCTCAGAGGAAGATGTGTCACTGTTGATCTCCTCTTCTCCCTCTACCACTTACCCTCTTGACACCATTTCCTCCAATCTCCTAAAACCTCTTGCTCCTACTATAATCCCTACGCTCACACACATTTTTAACTCCTCCCTCTACTCTGGTACCTTTCCATCCTCCTTCAATCATGCAACAGTTATACCATTACTCAAAAACAGCAAGCTTGACCCTACCTGTTTTTCTAACTATCGACCTGTCTCCCTCCTCCCTTTTGCCTCTAAACTCCTTGAATGTCTTGTATTCTCTTGCTTGCACCATTTTCTCAACACCTACTGGAACAGCCGCGGCCCCTTTTACTCTCCGACATCTCAGAATTTTTTCGGGGATTTTTTCCGAATGCCACGCACTTCACCGCATTCATGCCGCATTCACGTTGCATTCATGCCGGCGTCACCCGCGGTTGATGTGTTTATTGATGTGTTTATTGATAATGGTTCAGATTTAATTGGTTGCAATTCTTCGCGTATTTGCCAGGTGGCAGATATTCATAAATTGTAATGCGCATGCGCTTCAGTAATGTGTCGACTTGCAGGTGTTTAAAAAAATATCACAGTGGTGTATTGTAAATTGACCTTGGTACTGAAGAAGTTACAATAATGTATCAATTTAGGCTTTTCATATTAAAAAATAAATGCACAGTGTCTGGTGTTCTATTGTCCTGAGAATCCCGACATGAGTGCACCACTGCAGTCCGTGTTCCAAAAACCCAACAGAACGTATGCTTATTTAATATGGGCCGCGATTAATGCAACAGATGATAAGATGGCAACAGTTGGTCAAATTTATCAGTATTTTTTCGAAAACTATGACTTTTACAAATTTTCACCAGATGCTCATGTGTGGAAACGTGCAATAAGGAAAAAGTTATGTGGAGGTGCATGCGCGACGGGAGCAGAGGTGGCTGTCTAGTTAAGGAGCTCTGCTACCCACCGGCATAAAATGAACTAATTTACACAAAGCGAGGACGAAGTTTCACTTAAAACAATTACCATACTCAGTGAGAACAGCCAGGGATGAACACCAGGCTGAAGAACTCGAGGAAAAAGACTGATCTAAGAAACTACTTCACAAATACTGTCATGGCAGGAGCAGGAGGGGAAACGGAGCTGTCTGATACGGACTCCGAGATGGCAGGTGATGCAGAAGAACAAACAGTTAGCAAGAAAAATATAACAAAGCTGCTGTTGGATCTTAAACAGTTTTTTCGTGGGGAGATGGAGACATTAAAAAAAGACATGCTAGGAATTGGGGTGCGCACCAATGACCTAGAGGAAAAAATGGAGACCACCAATAAAGTGCAGAGAGAAGCAAATAAGAGGGTAGGGACTCTGGAGAAGAGAGTCACTGACTTAGAGGAGAAACAAGAAGACAGCGAGAACCGAGACAGAAGAAATAACATCAGAATTAGAGGGATACCAGAAGAAATACAAGATACAGAAGAGCTAATAAATCGCTGGATGGGCTCCCTGCTGCCAGGCAAAACAGAAGCAGAACTAGGGATGGATAGATGCCACAGGGCTCTCCGATCCAGACCCTTACCCAATAACCCTCCACACGATGTGATTTTACGCCTCCATCATTACAAGGTAAAAGAGAAGTTATGCAGAATCACAGCGGCGGCCCCCAACGTCACTTTTGAAGCAATAAAATGTCCATCTACCAAGACATCTCCCCAGTCACACTCACCAAACGCAGATCTCTACAACCCATGACCAAGATACTTAGAGATCAAGGCATTAAATACCGGTGGCCCTTTCCGTTTGGTCTCCTAGTGGTAAAAAATTGACACTCTCACCTGATTAAAAACATATCTGAAGGGGCTCAGTTCCTTAAAAAACTGGGGATTCAAGAAAAAATAGCGGGTGCAGAAATCTCAGAGGAGCACACACCGCTGGAAACAGAGGGTCAATCTGTGAATACCCCTTCCACCAAGAGGAAGGAAAAGGCGGGAGAGGGGAGAATACAGCCCCATTAAGCCTTAAAGAGACATCTGCCAGAATTTCACTGTACAAAGTTTTGTTTACGGTTGCAAGTGCCCCACCCTGGGCTGAGTACCTGAATCGCTGAGGCTGGGATCGGTCTGGAGCGGCCCCGGTCGAAGCAGGAAGGAGGGAAGGCCCCAGTCCCAGGACAGGGAGGGCAAATTGACTGAGAAACATCACGGCAATGCAGTCCAAAATGGCGGAGCAGCACAGGCTACATGAAGAAGAGCCTGAAAGCAAGCGCAGAAAAATGGCAGAAGCCCTTCTGGCGCGAAAGTGGAGAGCAAAGGACAGATCCGCCCACAGGTTCCTGCAGAGGAGATGACATGCCAACGACGCGGCCAGTGGGGGCGGCCCAAGGAACTCCCGGCGCAGACGGATGACGTCACAGCCGCGCCTGAAAGAGAGGATCCCAGAAGAGTCGGAGAGCGGAGAAAGGGGAGAGAGGGGAGAGAGGGAAGGGTGTCCTCGGATGGGGTGCACAAATTCCGCCGCCGGGGAGTGGGGAGGGGGGGTAAGGACCTATGGGTGTACGCTGCCCACACAGTAAGGGCCAAAAGTGCTAGCGTGCCTAACACAGGGGGACCCAATCACTGTAGACAAGACAACAGGAGGGCTCAGCAAGGACATCTTAGATTTACAGCAGGGAGAAAGATGCATAACTAGGTGACGTAGGGGAAGCTCTAGGTTGCTAGGGGCTGGAATTCAAAAAGCCTTATGAACCCTCTGATGCCAGCTTGATGGATAAAATGTGAAGCCCGTGGGGGAATAGCTTGTGACAGTGATAGGGCAATAAGAAGCATAAGAGAGGATCTCAGGATCTGAAACAGAACAGGAAAGAAGCTCTCGACCCAGGAGTAAAGACACTTAGTTAGTGTGAGGTTACATCACTAAAAAAAGAATTGTGGAGTTTGTTCGTTCATTCGCGTTTTGTAGAAACAGTATTTTCAAGCAGTTACAGTTATATACAATATATATATAAATGCCGGGGGGGTGAGAGGGTAGTCGTCTATCTCACCTGTAGGCATGTGCCGTACGGGCAGGTCACTGGGCTTAACCCGGCACCCTGCTCAAGTCCAAAGGGGTCATGGGCCCCACAAGGGCCTGTGTACTTGGACCAGAAGGAGGGATGGTCCAAACAAAAATCGATACCCCGGGGCAGTGGACCTCAGGTCGTTAGTGACCAGGAAAGGTCCTTCTTTGTTCAACAATTTTGTCTGTCCCCCCCTGTTTCCCCTACTGTGTGTTCCCTATCCCACTACAGGTCTCCATCAGGGAGGTTCAAGAGGTTGTGAAGCTCGACGGAGACAACAAGAAAGGCCAGCAAAACCAGATAGGAAACGGGTGAGCAATACTGACAGAGACACTATACTCATTCGCACATGGCAGTAATCATTTTATCTCAGAACGTTAAGGGTTTCAGTAGCCCACAAAAGAGAAAATTAGCTTTCACAGATTTTAACAGACGAAAGGCAGACATCCTATTTATCCAGGAGACGCACTTTAGTGTATGGAATAGCCCTAGATTTATGGACAAAATATTCAGACAGTTGTGGTTGGCAAAGAGAAGCTTGTGGAGAGCGCAGGTGTCACCATATATATGTAAGGAAAAAAATACAAAATAGTGTGGTATGTCTAAACAAACACAGCAACCTAACCAGGAATCATGATTGTGGACTCACATTCTCCCAGTTGTAATACAGCATTTGAATAGCAATAGATGCAGTAAGGAGACTCAGCAGTGTGCAGGGGGGTCTTGCTTGTGAACACTCCCTGATGTCAGCAGGACAAACCCTCAATGGAATGAAAGAAAGACAACTCCAGTGCAACACTGTATGTTCACTAATGATATATTGAAAAGGGCAATTGATATTGCACTTACATGATCAACATGTGCTTAGACACATAAAAATCGATGCGCAGCTTAGGTGTACTCCATCCACCCCACTCCCGAGGTCGCGCCGCGTCACTTCCGGTCCGGCCCGTCGCGTCACTTCCGGTTTCGTCGGCGATCACAGAATGGATCCACACGGGTTCTGGGGCATGTATGGCACACTTCTGGACTGCTGCAGGTTCTCTGAGTGAGTCCCCATTCATGATTCCTGGTTAGGTTGCTGTGTTTGTTTAAACATACCACACTATTTTATATTTTTTTCCTTACATATATATGGTGATACCTGCGCTCCCCACAAGCTTCTCTTTACAATTCAAGATAGGAGAAACTTCCCAACTTCTCCCAAGAGGGTTGAGCAGCAAAGTTTGCCATTTTTCATTATATTTGAGCACTCTTGTGATTTATCACATTATCTTTATTTATTTATATATTTCACCTTCATAAGTAGCGCCTCACAATTTTTGTTTTTCAGTTGTGGTTGGCGTCCGCAAAAGCAAAGAAAAAAGGTGTTGCCCTCCTATTTAGTAACAAATTATGCATACAAGTTGAAAAAATTAAAACGGACGTGGAGGGTAGATACCTCATTCTGGTTTGTCGGATCAATAACTGTAAAGTAACATTAGCAAATGTTTATGCGCCATGTGAGGAGGAACCCCAGTTCTTCAAATCTTTTTTTCAAACACTACTGTCCCGGCCAGCTTTATTCTAAAGCTTGCCAGGATAAATGCAGGGCTTTTTTTTTTATTTGAACGTGGTTTCCTGCGCGGCAGCCGCTTCAACAGAGATAAGCGATAATGGAGCTTATCATTGAAAGCGCCCGCCGCGCGGGAAAACTAAAAAAAAAAAGCCGCGTGCCACCGCGTTTAAAAAAAAAAACGGGGAGAAACCGCATGAGAGTAAAGGCGGCCGCCACTGTAGATAAATGGGCGGAAGGAAATATCATATTGGCGGGAGACTTCAACAAAACCATTGATCCCTCATTAGATAGGATAGGACAGCAAAGAAAACGCAAGAGCGCAGGATCTCTAGCTCTGTTAGAAGGAACGGGGCGGAGAAACTTGGTAGATATATGGAGGGAGCAGCACCCTGGGGAGAGGGGATACACCTTCTATTCACACCCACACGACAGTTATAGTAGAATCGACCACTTCTTTGTGTCAAGCAGAATGGTAACTGCTCAGGTAAGTATGGTATGTGTCTCCAGAAGTAGTCGTGAAGGTATTCACTTAAATCAAATAGGGGCAGGCGCACAGAGCCGGACTAACTGCTGATGTGTTGCAACCCCCTCAGGGGAAAGGGGGGGGGGTCAATGTAATTGGCCCAAAGAACTCCTCTGTTTAAGTGAGAGACAAGTGTTAAGTGGGTTAGCCGACACTACAGCCGTAGTGTTGCTGTTATCTATTGCCTACTAGCAGTTTAGGCATCTAGCTCTGCTGCATGTAGGTACAAATAGGGTCAAGGAAGTGCCCCACTATTTATCAGTTCCCTTATAGGAGGTAACACTGAACATAAGAGGCCACAGTTAAACAGAGGCAGTTGGTCATAGAACCCCTTATACCCCGGAACACATCGCTGGCAGAGTACCTGAAGCGCTGGGTGAGGTCACACAGGAATCCTTCACCAGGTAATAACACAGGCGGTCCTGATTCTAGCTAGTGTGATCCGCACTTGGCCCACATCAGTATTAGCTAAAACTGAAATTGCACTCCACGCTGTAATATCAAACTGACCGGACTACTACCTAGTCGGTCGCGCCGATGACATCACACAGGACATCGCACCCGACACGTGTTTCGTTCCTGGCTATGGAACTTCTTCGGGGGTGGGCGGGTCAAAGCTCCCTGCAGCCTTATATCCGGTGAGGTTGTCATGGCAACCTGATAGCGTCGTCGTGACTCTGTACGTTATGACGCGCATGGGGGGGAGTGGCTTAGTCAGGGAGACTTTGTAAAAACGGGTCCTATTGACCCATGTTAAGGTTTAAAAGACATACAAGGCGAAAAGGACTCCATGGGAGACATTAACAGGCATACTACAATGGGCATTAAAATGATCACGAAGTACCTAAGTGTAGTTTTAGAATATACCATGAAACAATCAGCCTTCCTAATGAGTTGGTATGAACAAGCTGGATGTTAACTTCAGGCATGGCAATGGGGTTTTGGGGGTGGCATATGGGGAAAAGGGGAGAGACGAATTTACAGAAAGGGGGTATAGACAAAACCCTCATTTAGGCCCCCAGGCGATAAAGTCCCCAAGGTGTATATCCATCGGGACTTCTTTCTTAGTAGAGCAGTGTCCAAATCACCCTTGCGTATCCCCAATTTGACAAGTTCAACCCCCTGAAAAGATAGGTTAGAGACATCTCCCCCGTGAAACGAGTTGACACCAGAAAGGTGTCCCTGGATGTCGAATCTCTGTACACAAGTATTCAGCACTCAGTGGGCCTCACAGCGGTGGAATCCTTCCTTAAAACTAGAAGTGTTGAACACAGTGACCATAATGCATTTGTAATTGAACTTCTAAATTATGTATTGACACACAACTACTTTCTTTTCAAGAATAAGTATTACCACCAACTCCAGGGTACAGCGATGGGCACAACATGTGCCCCTACGTATGCCAACCTGTACCTGGGTTGGTGGGAAGAGTGTGGTGTGTACACTGATACAATGTCTGAGTTCATGCAAAATGTAGACCTATGGTCTCGCTACATTGATGATTTGCTGGTGGTGTGGAGTGGAACCAGAGAGATGTTTTTATCCTTTGTAGATAGGTTAAACCAGAATACAAATAACCTAAGACTCACATACAACATGAGCCAGGAATGTATCACTTTCCTAGACCTTGATATCTACAAGGATCCTCTGGGCCTACTCCACACCACGGTAAATACAAAGACCACTGCAACCAATAATCTTCTGCTGGCATCGAGTCATCACCCTCGGCCTCTAATACAAGGGATACCAACGGGGCAATTCCTACGAGTTAGAAGGAATTGCTCAACGTCTAAAGACTTTGAGAAACAGTCAGCAATAATGAAAAATAAATTCCTGAACAGGGAGTACAGCCGCTCCTGCGTTAACAAAGCCTACAAACGAGCAAAACGCACAGACAGAGGAACACTCTTATAAGCTAAAAAAACAAAACATGAGGGTACCCAGCTTATAAGGGTGATTGGGACTTACAACAAGCAATGGAGAGAGATCAGAGACTCCTTAAACAAACACTGGCATATCCTTCTCGAGGATAATGACCTCAGTAAGGTGTTAAACCCCCAGGCGTCTATCACATACAAACGTCCACAGAATCTGGCAGACCACTTCGTACATAGCCATTACCAGAACCATAGCAGTACAACATGGCTGGACACCAATAGAGTAATGGGCACCTACAGAGGTGGCGCGTGCAAGGCATGCAAATACATATACCCCTCTAAACAATTCAATGGATCACGCAACAATAAACAATACAACATGCGTAATTTCATTAACTGCAAAACAGAGGGAGTTGTTTATTTGATAACATGCAAATGTGGAATAAAATACGTTGGCAAGACCTCACGTGAACTCCGAAGGAAGATCCTGGAACACATAAGCACAGTCAACAACAAAAAAGATGTGCCTGTTGCCAGATATGTCAACTCGTTTCATGGGGGAGATGTCTCTAACCTATCTTTTCAGGGGAACAGGTACCTGTACCGACGGGGACAGGCAGACCAGCGGGCACCACGATGCAGGAAGAAAGTTTCTGAGGCCGGACTGTGCTGCATACAAAAACCTTTATTGAAAAATGGTTAAAAAGAGGAGGGGAGGCATACCCCTGCACCTCTAACGCGTTTCAATTGCAGGGTGAAACGCGTTAGAGGTGCAGGGGTATGCCTCCCCTCCTCTTTTTAACCATTTTTCAATAAAGGTTTTTGTATGCAGCACAGTCCGGCCTCAGAAACTTTCTTCCTGCATCGTGGTGCCCGCTGGTCTGCCTGTCCCCGTCGGTACAGGTACCTGTTCTACTTTCCTAAACAGCAAAGGAGCACACAGAGCCAGGTGTATCGTGCAAATACGTGAGTACTTTATTGCTGCTGTATGAGAGCTGCCCCAGGCATTCAGAAAGGTCTTTATAGCTTAGGCTGACAGAGAGGTCTGGAGGGGTTTCAAGACTCCCCCTTACAACTCTCTATGCTACTGCTAGACCGTTTGCCATCTAGGGGTTAATACACATAGCCTCGAGCATGCATTCACCACACCACGTGACCTGGTCTCTCAAGCAGAAAGATTTTTACAACATTTAAAACAGTGGGTTAAAAGCTCTGTAGCATTGGTCAATTGGGGCTTCAACCCCAGTAATTTTGTTATCTTTTCAGGGGGTTGAACTTGTAAAATTGGGGATACGCAAGGGTGATTTGGACACTGCTCTACTAAGAAATGAGTCCCGATGGATATACACCTTGGGGACTTTATCGCCTGGGGGCCTAAATGAGGGTTTTGTCTATACCCCCTTTCTGTAAATTCGTCTCTCCCCTTTTCCCCATATGCCACCCCCAAAACCCCATTGCCATGCCTGAAGTTAACATCCAGCTTGTTCATACCAACTCATTAGGAAGGCTGATTGTTTCATGGTATATTCTAAAACTACACTTAGGTACTTCGTGATCATTTTAATGCCCATTGTAGTATGCCTGTTAATGTCTCCCATGGAGTCCTTTTCGCCTTGTATGTCTTTTAAACCTTAACATGGGTCAATAGGACCCGTTTTTACAAAGTCTCCCTGACTAAGCCACTCCCCCCCATGCGCTTCATGACGTACAGAGTCACGACGACGCTATCAGGTTGCCATGACAACCTCACCGGATTTAAGGCTGCAGGGAGCTTTGACCCGCCCACCCCCGAAGAAGTTCCATAGCCAGGAACGAAACACGTGTCGGGTGCGATGTCCTGTGTGACGTCATCGGCGCGACCGACTAGGTAGTAGTCCGGTCAGTTTGATATCACAGCGTGGAGTGCAATTTCAGTTTTAGCTAATACTGATGTGGGCCAAGTGCGGATCCCACTAGCTAGAATCAGGACCGCCTGTGTTAAAACCTGGTGAAGGATTCCTGTGTGACCTCACCCAGCGCTTCAGGTACTCTGCCAGCGATGTGTTCCGGGGTATAAGGGGTTCTATGACCAACTGCCTCTGTTTAACTGTGGCCTCTTATGTTCAGTGTTACCTCCCATAAGGGAACTGATAAATAGTGGGGCACTTCCTTGACCCTATCTGTACCTACATGCAGCAGAGCTAGATGCCTAAACTGCTAGTAGGCAATAGATAACAGCAACCCTACGGCTGTAGTGTCGGCTAACCCACTTAACACTTGTCTCTCACTTAAACAGAGGAGTTCTTTGGGCCAATTACATTGACTCCCCCCCCTTTCCCCTGAGGGGGTTGCAACACATCAGCACTTAGTCCGGCTCTGTGCACCTGCCCCTATTTGATTTAAGTGAATACCTTCACGACTACTTCTGGAGGCACATACCATACTTACCTGAGCAGTTACCATCCCATACCATCACTACCACCAGGTTACCACTATTCAGCCCTTTGCCTGGATCACTAATACCGTGTTCATATCCAGGAACAGGCATTTAGTTAGCACTCCATACTTCGCTGTGGCAAACATGCGCTCCTTCTTTTAGGTTTTAATTAGGATGTTTTGTTCTTGATATAATTACAATTTATTTATTTTGAGTTCCAATTTCCAGTGAGTGCATCCTCTGGGATTCTTTTCCTTGTTATCCAGTACATGCCTTTATCTTTGATAGCACCGCTTCAGTCTCTACTCTCATACTCCAGTGACTGAGCGGGGTCATTCCACCTGTCTCCCCCTCCCCCCAGTGACTACAAGCAGAATGGTCCCACAGATCTCCGATTCTAAGATCCATGACATTACATGGTCGGATCATGCGCCTATAGAGCTGAGGTGCATACAATATGGGCTGGAGAGCCCGGGAGCAAATTGGAAACTTAATGAATCCCTGCTTAAGATCCCTGAACTCAAACGGTCTATTAAAAATGAACTATTGCAGTTCTTCAAATTAATGTGGGCAGTGTGGAGTCCCACGCGGTGCTGTGGGAGGCTCACAAGGCCACATTGTGAGGGAAGCTAATTAGTATAGCAGCAGGTAGGAAGAAGCAGAGAAACACCAAATTGACTCAGCTGAGGACAAGGTTGCATGAACTCTCTAGCCTACATAGCAGAACAGGTAGAGAGGAAGTACTAAAGGAGATAAAGGATGTACGTATCGAGCTTAACCTCCTACTTACCTCCCAGGCCGAGAAGGCAATGAGTTGGACAAAGAGGAATTTTTTTGAAAAGGCTAACAAGCCAGATACTATGCTGGCCAACAGAATCCGAAATAGGCAGCCAAATTATAACATACAGGCCATTCGGACACAAAACGGAGCGTTAACCTCCAACCCCAAAAAGATAGTGGAAGAGTTTAAAACATTTTACGAAAAACTATATAACGGTGATAAGGTAAACCATTGCATAAAGACGAGTGCGGCAAGCCAGGCGTTTCTGACAGACGCGTCCTTGCCAAAGTTGAGTAGATTGGCGCGCGAGGCATTGCAAGCGGACTTTTCATTAGAGGAACTAAAAGAGGTGGTTAAAAATTTAAAACCATCCCAGGACCGAATGGGTTCTCCAATTTATATTACAAGAAAAATGTGGGGATCTTGGCCCCACACATGCTTACCCACACATGCTTAGGATGTTTAATGCAGTCCTAGTAGGAGAGCCCTTTCCGGAACATGCTCTGGGCGTCAATCTCCCTGGTCCACAAAAAAGATAAAGATCCCACTAACTGCCAAAGCTACAGGCCAATATCCCTTGTCAACTCAGATATCAAAATTTACTCCAAATTACTGGCCAATAGATTAAGCGCTATTCTGCTCCGGCTGATTCACCCTGACCAGGTCGGGTTCATTCGAAATCGTCAGGCAGCAGACAATACCAGAAGGATAATAGACATAATCGACTACATAAATGCTAATAAGATCCCAGGTATAGTATTAAGCCTCGACGCAGAAAAGGCCTTTAACAGAATTGACTGGCCATACATGGGGGCGACGCTTGGAGCATTTGGATTTGGTGACAAAATTCTAAGGGCATTCAAAGTGCTGTACACTACTCCAACAGCGAGAGTGATTCACCAAGGCTTCCCCTCAGAGGGGTTTTGAATTAAAAGTGGTACAAGGCAGGGCTGCCCACTCTCACTCCTGCTGTTCGCCTTATGCATGGAACCACTAGCAGCTCAGATCCGCAACAATCAGAACATTGCTGGAATTCAAATTCATTCACAAACACACAAAGTGGCTCTTTACGCAGATGATGTTATATTAAGCCTGACAAGGCCACTCATCTCGCTACCCAATCTATTTGACCTATTAGGGAGGTTCAACAGGGTGTCAGGCTTCAGAATTAATCAATCAAAATCTGAGGCTCTTAGCCTTAATATCGCCAAAGAAATGGAAAAACTAATAGAGATCAACTTCATATTTAAATGCAGCCAAATTCTATAAAGTACCTAGGTATTAACCTCACAAAGAATGTGAAATCCCTATATGAGGCAAATTATCCCAGACTCTTACGATCCCTGAGAGATGAATTACAAGAATGGTCTTCTTTCAGAATTTCATGGATCGGTAGAATCTATAGTTTAAAGATGAACCTCCTGCCCCGTTTACTGTATCTGTTTCAAACTCTTCCGATACCCGTGGTTCGATCGGAGTTAATTACCCTACAAAGGCAGATCTATAAATTTATATGGAAGAACAAGAAACCACGGATTAAGGCAAATATTTTGCAAAGATCAAAGGAAGATGGTGGCTTAGCGGTACCTTGCTTGTTATCGTATTACAAGGCGGCACAAGTAACCCAAATTATACAATGGCACACAGAGCCTGAGGAGAGACGATGGGTAGCATTGGAGAAGGAGATGTGCGCCCCAGTAGAGCTGGAACACTTAATTTGGCACCCCAAAGTTAGTTTAAAGGAGTCAGACAAGCCGCTATCCTCAATGCTCAACTCAGTATCGGTTTGGGAGGCAGCTAAATTTAGACATTCACTGTCCTCGAAACACTCACTGATGACACCCCTATTCGGCAATTCAGAATTTGCTCCGGGGCTTGATAGTAAAAGTTTTGAAATATGGCGACAAAAAGGCCTAAAGAGGCTAAGGGACCTGGAGGGGAGAAACAATATAAAAACATTCGAACAAATTAAGTCAGAAAAGGACATCCCTAACACAGAATTTCTTAGATACCTCCAGGTCCGGGCATTTTACACCAAACATGGGACACGTCCACCTTTAACTAATTTTTAAAAGCTCTGTGTGCGTGGCTCGAGCACACGAGGACTAATCTCTGGTTTATACAGGGAAGTGGTGGGCTCAGGTAAGGACTACATACACAAGACTCAATTTATGACACAATGGGAGACAGATTTAGGTACGACACTAGAGGCCGAGGACTGGACAGAGATATTTAACGCAACGGCCAGAAGCTCCATATGCACAACATTAAAGGAGAATTCATATAAAGTTCTGTTGAGGTGGTATCTCACCCCAGTTAGATTAGCTAAATTTGTTCCGGGGTATTCCCCGCTTTGTCCCAGGCAATGCGGGGAAACAGGGGATCTGTTGCACATACTGTGGTCTTGTCCTCAAATTGCACCCCTATGGAGGGAGATTCGGGATTGGATACAGAGTATTTTGGGCCTCAAAATTCAGCTAGACCCGTGGTTGTTTTTGTTGAACAAACTGACTCGGGAAGTGTCCAGAGCAGGCAATAAATTAATAGCGCATTTTGCTACAGCAATGAGATGCGAGACTGCAGCTTTGTGGAAACAGAATGCAATTCCATCAATAGAAAAAATCAGTAATAGAATGTGGTTTGTTTGCCAGATGGAGAAGTTGACAAGCTTGGTCAATGACACTGGCCCAAATTTCCAAAAGGTCTGGATGCCTTGGTTGGCTCAGACAGATATACAAGGGGTGAGCAATGCCACTATTTGGCTTTGATAGTAGGTAAATGAGTTCTCCTCGAATGAGTGGCGACGGTTAGGGATACAAGTCCGATAAGTATAAGTTTAGGCCCCCCGTACCAAAAAAAGGGAAGATGCTCCCCCTGCCAAAAAAAAAAAAAACGAATAAGAAAAGAGAGAGCCAACACGCAGGCCCAGAGGAAGCCGAGTCGAGAACAACTGAGCAAGTAAGAGCGCTACACCGCAGCGACCTCCTACCCCCACCCTCCCCTTCTTCCCTTGTCTTCCCCCTCCCTTGTCTGTTATTTGTTCTGTGTCATGGAATGTGGTATAGGATCCAGGGCAGGAAGGGAGCGATGTGGTATAGGCATGGAGTTGGTGCCACAGATAATTTGATGGGGAAAAATGTTTACCTGTATTTTTACGTGGGGTGGCTCCACGTTTTGTCAACAAAAATTCAATAAAACTGAAGTTATAAAAAAAAGAAAAGGAAAAAGTTATGTATCGATCCGTGTTTTTTCGTATTGATCCCGCACACGGTGTTAAAGGAGGGTATTGGTGTGTAGCACCAGATTTTCCCGTATCTTTGATCATGGAGACTTCAAAAGGCGAAAGGTCATGTTAAAACCAACTAAGAAACGTCAGTCGCAGGCAAACAATGCGCCAGCGCCAGCACCGGCTTCCAATAACGGTCCAACCGTCAGTGAAAACCTGGTGACAGGCAACCCTTGCTGTCTGTCCCCGCCCGGATACCTGCAGCCTGAGCCGGATTTTGCGTACAGATTCCAGCAAGCTTGCATGTACCTAAGCGATTTCCAGCCTCATCAGCTGACTACAGGTGTAGTAGTCCCGCTGTCACCTGTCAACTACATGTATAATCAAGAATACGGGGCTGGCAGTGGCTCGGTGCCAATGATTGGCAAAGTCTATGGTGAGTAATGTTGCCGTATTTTATTCTGTTTTTGAAATATCAATATCTATGCACAGTCAAGCGATTCTCCTGTAAGCAATATCATTGGCTGAGCAGCTTCTACAGTAGATACTGAACAATTGGTGGAAAGCTAGGCACATGCGCATTGGAACCTTCTAGAAACGCATATGCGTGTCATCACATTGACAGTAGGTGCATGCGCATGTGAACAGGAGACGCCCCCAGAGAAAATTATTGATGGGACTGACTGTGGGAACTTCTTTAGGGGACTGCCTGACCATTACAGTAAAACTTGTACTTTTGTTTTTCCTCAGAAAAGAAAATTTTGTCATCTCATGCAGAAAACAGCAAATGGAGGGATTTCGATGGATAATATCGCTTTGTGTAACAATGCCTGCACATTGCTGAATCAGATTTAAAAAAACATGTACCGGAGTCAACAGTTTAGTGGCCGTTGTTATTGATTAGGATAGAATACTGTAACTGAGAGCATCATAGAAAACCTGAAACAGTATGCTGTTGTTTTCAGACCGTATACAATACTTTTTTTTATATATATACTGTATAATAAACCCGAAAATAAATAGTATGCATTTATTCTACATGCATTTATTCTACATATGTGTATTCTATACCCATACAGCACGTATTGTTTTAATACTCTTGTGATGTACTGAGCATGCCTACAGTATACACTGTATTTTGTTACAGTATAAAAGGAGACAATGGAACAATTTAAAACAAATCAACATTTTCTTTTATTGGTGGAGTAAGTACAATTACATTTATGGAGTAAGTAAAACATTTATTTACAAATACAATTTAAAAACATTTAAAGTGTACAGCAATTCAAAACATTTACAGGTGTATGGTGTACTGCTAGTAAAATTTTTTACTGTATGTACAGAAAGGCAAAACATTTACAGTAGGATGGTGTACAGTACAGTAAGTCAGGACAGAACAATTCCAGTCCTGGAGGGCCGCAAACAGGCCCGGTTTTATCCTGAAAACCTGGCCTGTTTGCGGCCCTCGAGGACTGGAGTTGTGTAGGTCTTGTGTAAGTAAAAACATTTCTTTATTAATAAAATTTAAAACACGCAACATCTCCTTTATTAAAGTACAGAAAGTCAAGACATTTACAGCACAACAGTATAGTGTTAGTAAAAACATTTCTTTATTAATACAAGTTAAAACAAGCAACAAGTCAAAAAATAAACAACATTTGAACAGTCACGAAAATGCGATCCCCACCAGATTGTCCTTCCAGGGCCGATGCCTTGTATGACGCAAAATGCCATTAATGGAGTCTCTCACGATTTTCATTACAGGATCTGTGATTGAAAAATAGCGCCGCAATTCCTCCACAATAGTCCTTCTTAAATTTTCAGGAAGCGCCCTTTTTTCGCGATTTCCTTCGTAGTTTACATTGTTGGCCCACCCGCAGTACACAAAGTAGGACACGTGGTGCTTAAAAATTAACATGCCATACTTCTAGGGTAAACCAGAAGTCAACACCCTATACTTCTCCCTGAGTGGACTGGGCAGCTCGCGCAGGATAATGTCGGGCACCGTATCGATGCAAGCGTATGTAGGTTGGATTCTGTGAGCGGGTCTTTTTCTGTGAGCGGGTGTTTTTCTGGGAGCGGGGGTGCTTGTGGCGGTGGGCGAGGGTAGGTTGTCTGGGAGGATGCTTTCCTCCTGTATTGGTCGCCGTGTTGTCTCCTGGCGTGGTCTTGATGGGGTTGTCATGTCATCCTCATCAACGGCATACATGTACACATATTCTTCTGGTGGAGGGGGTGCGCTTGGTGATGGAAGGTGGTCGAAGGTCCCATTCATCCCATCCATGCCACCCTCCTGCTCTGGCGTTGGAGATACAGGGGCATGGACTCCGAGGAAATTATGTATCCCCGCTATGTCAGTCTCTATCTTCTCCATCCGTTGATCCATCTTCTCCATCCGTTGATCCATCTTCTCCATCCATTGATCCATCTTCTCCATCCATTGATCCATCGTCTCCATCCGTTGATTCATATTTAACATGATCTCTAAAAGAAGATCTATCTTTACCAGCATAGTAGAGTTCCCGGGGATATCGACACTTAACCAATTCAGCATGCGGTCTAACGAGCTGGATCTTGTGCATGGGGTGCTGTGGACATCTGGGTGGATGGGTGCTACGGAGGATGAGATGGGGGTTCCCTGGAGAGAAGCGGCAGCATCAGCGAAGGGGGATGGAGAAAGTGATCTGTGAATTTCCGGGAGAGATGCGGCAGAGTCGTCTAAGCGTTATGGAGAAAGTGACCCGTGGATTTCAGGGAGAGCAGCGGCAGCGTCGGGGACGATTAGTGGAGAAGATGGGCTGTGGATTTCCAGAAGAGCAGCGGCAGAGTCATCGAAGCGTAATCGAGGAAGTGGCCTGCGGGTTTGATTGATTTGCTGCCATTTGTTTTGCTTTCAGTGTACATCACCGAATGTCTTCTTGACATAATAAGGCTTAAGTGTATTAAAACCCTTAGCCTTTGGTGTCAGCAGAAGGTTTTCTTTATTAGCCTTAGCCTTTCGCTTTGGCCTTGGCTTGGAAACGGCTGCCGCCTTTCGCTTTTTCTGTCTGAGAGGCACGGCAGAGGCGAGTGGCTTCCTGCGTCCGTAGAATCAGGGTTGATCCATGTAAGCAGATGGCACAATGCAGTATCTGGACAAGGGAAAGTTCAGATACAGATCATCGAGTGGTGGGCTATGCAAAGTGTGTAACCTTTTATGCATGGCGACGAGGTACAGGTGTTAAAAGTGGGCGTACTCTAATGTGAGTCATTAACGTATAAATACACCATTCATTTTGTGGATTCACTGCACATTGAATACACATCGACTAAACATTGAATACACATTCTTGTGCTTGTATTTCTTTCTACTCACAGCAATGCCTGTTAAAAAGATTTCAAAGGATCTCAGCATGAGAATTAAGGAGATGTACACGAGCGGACAATGAATTGCAGATATCCAACGCTGGTTAGCTGCTTCTGGCGTCTTTGTACCAACAACCACCATTTGCTATCATGCACACGGTAAGACCAAATAACGCACGAGGACACCAACGGTAACTAACGTGTAAGTATATTTATATAACTATATAATATAGTATATCTATCTATCATTGTTTATATTGCTGCATATTAATATAACTATATAGTATAGATCTATCTAATATGATAGTGATTTCTGTTTATTTATATTACTATATAATACAGTATATCTATCTATTATTGTTTACTGTAAATGACGTGCTGTACTTGTTGCCTACTGCACTGTAACTTACAGGATTGTTGTTATTCTTTACACTGTAGGGAGACAACTCTTCTGGTCGACAAAATAAGTGAAGAGAATGATGAGAAGAGTGCATTAAGGGTCAAATACACTCTGCTGCAAAATCACAATCTCACTGTATCCGAGACCAGCATAAAGAAGATGAGACGCAGAATTGGATGGAAATATGAACGTGTGAGGTTAATACTGGACAGTACAGGAGGTTAAAGTGTTGTTTAAGAAACTGTACTGTACCTATAAAATTATTCCTTGTCTTTACAGAGTGTACCCTATGATAAGGGATGTTAACAAGATTAAGAGAGCGGTCCAGGCCCAGGCATGGATCGACAGTGGGGAAACTTTCCAGGATTGTATCTTCACTGACGAGTCTACTGTATCGCTGGAGAGATTTGCCACCTTTGCATTCCACAAAAAAGGTCGCATATCTATGAAGCCGCGTCCAAAACACCCAGTGAAGATGCATGTGTGGGGTGCCATTTCTAGGCGTGGACCAGGATGCATTGTTATATTTGAAGGTAAAATAAGTCACACGCTTTTGCCTTATGCATTGTACTGTACTAGTGTGCAGTTTTTTGAGCACTTTTATTTTCTTGTTATAGGAATCATGAATAAAGCTTTTTTCCCAAGAGCAAATTGTGACTGAGATTGTGTAATACATCACACGTGAGTTCCCGGATGGTCACTGTTTCTACCAGGACAACGATCAGAAGCACACCGCATCAACAGCGCATATTCTTGAGCACGGTATCAACTGGGTGAAGATGCCAGCGGAGTAAGTGCGGTAACCGTGTCTCATTTTTTTCACTGTTTTTACTGTGTACTAATTGTCTTTTTTTTTCCCCCTCCAATGACAGATCGCCAGACTTCAATCCTATCGAAATGGTCTGGCATCAGCTGAAGGATCATATCCGAAAAGTCGTGAAACCCTCAAAAAGGATGAGTTGGCGCAAGGCATAATGAGTTTTTGGAATGATGTACTCATTGTGGAACGATGCAATAAATATATTGACCATATTGCAAATGTGTTGCCCATTGTGATTGAGCGTAATGGGCAAGCATCAGGAAGGTACTATGGTATAGTACTGTACTGTAGTATGGTAAGTACAGGCACACCAAGTACAGTATGATACAGGTAAGTATGGCATAGATTTTTTCTTTCCTGAGCGCAGCACTAGCCATCTGGTTACAAAGTATTTAACAGTAGTTACAGTAGACAGTAGTTCCAGTATAGACTAGTTTGACAGTACTATCTGCATACTGTAGTCCAATATGGAGTAGCTACAGTATACAGTACAGAATGCCATAATACAGTATGCACATAACTGCACTATTTTTTTATTTTCTTGTCTTTTCAGAGAAAAAAGGGTGGACAGGGGGAGGGGGGTACCATGTGTAAATTTTGTGAACTGTATGTACAGTTAAGTGTATCTTTAACTGCAGTCATGATTTACACAAAACCTACCCTCTCTCAATGAACTACACATAATGAGGAAGAAGATAAAGACGGAAAATTTGTATTACTGTTTCTATTATTATCAATGTGCATTATTCATGATTATCCACCGGCCCTCAATTTTCACCCCCCGCCCCTCTCTCAATGATTATTTGTATTTTCTTTCCTGATAAAATAAAATACATATTTAATTACATTAAGCTTTTATTTATTTGAACTTTAAATTCACTCTGAATGTGTGTGGGGGGGATTCTTCAAGAAGATATACAGTTTTAATAAATGGTTACCTTTTTAATAATTGATTACATAATCAGATTAACATAAGGGAAAGCCAACAATAGGAAAATAAACGAATAGTCTGAGAGAGGTTGAAAAGCACAAAGACAAGCTTTTGAAAATGAATGGTTTTGGAGAGGTGTCGATAAGAGGTTGAAATCCTTGAGCGAGCCTTGTGTGTATCTGCGGGGGGAGGGGGGTAAAGCTGCATGAAGGATTAGCTGTACTGTAATTCAAAGACATTACATATTTTCAACAGGCAGGTCATCATAATAATTTGATCCCCACACCCCCAAATACATAAACAACACACAAATCAATCATGTGCAGTCAAACGCACAGTGTCGCAGTCAAAAACTACAGCACAGATTGAATATCGTAATATCAAGATGGTTGAGGCAGGCACATGTTCATGTTGAGAAAATAAAAATTAAAAATGACGAGAAAAAGGTCACTCTCTCTTGAATTTTTTTCCCCCAATGTGCATTAATAATCAACACAGAATAAATCAAGCCAGGCTCTGCACTGCACTGGACTGTACATTACACACGCAGGAATGTGATGACAGGAATGTGATTGAAACCAGAAAGACACCCATTCAAAGGAATGGTGTGGGAGAGGTGTACTGTAGGTAAGATAAGAAGTTGAAATACTGCAGTGCAGTAAATTAGCCTGTGTGTGTGCGGGGGCGAGCGAAGGGAGAGCGCTGTATACGCCGAAATCTGATACTGTTACAGTACATGCCTTTGCGTTTCAACAATATTCAAATGAGATATACAGCACTGTACTGTACATGCATGTATAAATATGCAAATTTACAATTACTGCACACACGCAGACTGTGTACTGACGTAGGTTGAACTGCTACAGTATTAGACTTTGAAGACAACAGCTCGCTAATGCCCACCTGAGTTTTTAGACGATATTGCAGTATTGCAGACAGCGCTAATAATATGCTAATATTACGAGCTCTAAAATACCGGAACATATTCCGGAAAAAAAAAATACAGTGGCGGCCCACTTTACTCTAAAGTGGGCGCCACCGCGGGAATTTTTAACCCGCGGACGGCGCGCGGCTCTTTTTGGCCGGTTTCCCAAGCCTCGGGCGCTTTCAATGATAAGCGCCATTAGCGCTTATCTGTTGAAGCGGCCGCCGCACGGGAAACTCCGTTCAAATTGGAGAAAAGCCCCGCATTTATCCCGGCAAGCTGGCCGGGACAATATACTGTATACTGCATCTGCACGCGGTTATCAGAGTTGCGCCGCTACGGCCACATTAGGATAAAGGCGGCCGCAGCTGTATTCTCTCCTAGACCCTCTACAATCTGGTTTCTGCACTGCTCACTACACTGAAACAGCCCTCCCTTAAATAACTGATGTCCTCCATGCTGCCAAAAAAAGAGGTCATTACACCCTGCTCATAATACTCGACCTCTCTGCAGCATTTGATACCGTGGACCACCCTCTTCTCCTTCACATTCTCCATACTCTTGGGATTCAGAACAAAGCTCTATCCTGGATCTCCTCTTAGCTCTCCCATCGTACAGATGGCAGATATTCATGAATTGTAATGCGCAAAGAATACAACAGTGGTCCATTGTAAATTGGCCTTGGGAGTTGTGGCAGGACGGCCTGTAGCCAATGTCAGGGAACAGTCCACATGTGTAGTTTCAGGATAAATGAAAACGTTCAGTGGCTTTATTTCTCCACAGCATAACATAACATGTGGGTACACTGTCCCTTTAAACAAAAACAAATCCTGCTCCACATTGGGAGAACTGACTAACACTCCAGGCCTATCTAGCAGGCTGGCTACCTAAACCATTTACCAAGACGTAAGTGTATTTTAAGCAGTCAGGAAAACAAATGAACAAGTCTTACTTTGGTTGAAAGTTAGTTTGGTGATTCCGTCTGGCTAGCAGCTCCCATAGCAGAGTTCTCAGGTCTAAGGCAGCCAGCTACTGCCAGTAACAACATCCTTATATACCTTGCAGGTTAACAGGTGTCAGCTTACCTCCTGATTACCTAGCTTCCTCCTGAGTTAACCTTCTGGGTGCTGGATGAAGCACTCAGACATATGTTTCCCAGGCATAACTGATAAGGGTTGACTTCACCCTGTCACATACCTTCCCTGTTTGTGTGTGGCTAGGGTCCCACACGGCTGAAGCCCGACCCTCCACTCCTTCTCTTGACAAAAAATCGGCATTTCCATGGTCCTTTCCAGGTCTATGCTGTATATCAAAAGAGAAGGGTTGGAGGGCCATATACCACCTGGTCAACCTTGAATTTGTGTCCTTCATGGTGTTTAACCATTTCAAGGGCGCATGGTTAGTGACCAGGGTGAAGTGTACTCCGGCGACATAATGTCTCAAGGCCTCAATTGCCCATTTTACAGCGAGGCAATCCTTCTCAATGACGGAATACCTCACTTCCCTTGGGAACAGCTTCTGGCTGATGAACAGCATGGGGTGTTCAACACCATCAAATTGCTGGGACAGCATTGCTCCCAGTCCTACCTCTGAGGCATCCGTCTGGATGATGAAGGGCTCTTTAAAATCTGGGCTCCGAAGAGTGGGGCCCTCTGACAGGCACTTTTTTAGCATGTCAAAGGCGTCTTGGCCCTCCCAAGACCATTTAACTTGGGTCGGGGCACTCTTTTTTGTCAGATCTGTTAGGGGTGCAGAAATTTCCGAAAAATTGGGGATAAACCGCCTGTAATACCCTGCTAACCCCAAAAGGGAGCGGACCTGTGTCTTTGTCTGTGGGGTGGGGAATGCCTTTATGGCGGCCACCTTGCTAGCTAGTGGCCTTACTATCCATCCCCCAATGGCAGAGCCCAAGTATTTTGTAGTGGATTTACCCAGGGCACATTTTTCCGGATTTGCAGTGAGCCCTGCTTCTCTTAAGGACGTCAGGACTGCCCTTAACCTTTTTATATGAGACTGCCAGTGTCTGCCATAGATGACAATGTCATCCAAGTAGGCCGCGGCATATGTCCTATGGGGTCGTAGTACCTTGTCCATTAACCTTTGGAATGTGGCTGGAGCCCCATGTAACCCAAATGGCATAGTGACGAATTGGTATAAACTGAGAGGGGTGGTGAAGGCAGTTTTGCATTTGGATTCTTCCACTAGAGGTTTCTGCCAATATCCTTTTGTGAGATCTAGGGTGGAGATATACTCTGCTTTACCAAGAGAGTCAAGCAATTCATCCACCCTAGGCATTGGGTATGCATCGAATCTGGATACAGCATTTACCTTTCGCAGATCCACGCAAAACCTCACCTTGCCATCTGGTTTAGGGACAAACACTATAGGACTACACCATTCGTTGTGGGACTCCTCGATCACGCCCAATTCCAACATGTCTATTATCTCCCTCTCTACAAGGTCTTTTCGGCCCTCTGGCAATCTATAGGGACGGGACCGTGCTTTTACGCCAGGTTCTGTATCAATCCTATGGGACACTAAATCAGTCTGTCCTGGCAACTCAGAAAAAACATCTGGGAACTGGTCACATAATTCTAGTAGGTCTGACTTTTGTTCCATTGTTAACTGCCCTCCCATGGGAACCTGATGGTCATTGTACGTACTACCATTTGGAGGCTGTGGACCCAAATCCGTCTCTCCTTCCCGAGGGTGGATGAACAGCGATCTCATCGTTTTCCAGGGTTTCAGGAGGTTTACGTGGTAGATTTGTTTACCCTTCCTGGACCCTGGTTGAGAGATCTCATAGTTCACCTCCCCAGTGCGGCGGAGGACTTGGAAAGGACCC